>NW_026111294.1:1390624-1499781 GCF_024679095.1 Eriocheir sinensis | reverse complement strand
TATGATTTTTTTGTCAAATTATCATTCTTAAGGAATAAATGTTTATTTCATATTTCCTAGCGATAGAGTTTAGGTCAAAGCAAACAATTCAGTTCAACATATCTTTTGACACACTTTTCTAACATGAGTTTCTGTTGTCAGCCATAATTTCTGTGGGGGGGAGCTAGGGGGCTACAGCCCCTCCAATGTTTTTCAATCAGCCTTAAAATGCCCCTAAAAGTGCCTATTTACAAAATATTCCCTCACCTGCACATCCTTGCTTCGATCGCTACCCTCTTCCCCCGCCCACCTCATGAAACTATGATGCCTTATAGACCCCTGCAAAAATCTGCAAAAATTATGGGCTTGGTTATTGATTGGTTGAAAAGTAGGATAAGGCAGTCATCCACATTCTCAGTGAAAGTAAGGTGAAGGTAGGGGCACATACTATAGTTGCACATGGCCTGAGTGCTGACCTCTGTCACATTAGCACTATAGCCTGTGGTGGATATGAACCCATTACCCCAAAAGAGAGGGCAGGTGTAACATCTGGGTTACCACAGGTTTCCACAGGTACCCATTAATTTGACAGGCACAAGAGGGAGAATGAACAGTTGGGTGAGGTGCACACCGACTGGGATTTGAACCTAGATCTGTGGATTTGTAGCTTGGCACGATAACCACATCACCATGGAGGTGCAGTCATCAGGAATTATTATTATTGCTATTGTTGTTATTATTATTATTATTATTATTATTATTATTATTATTATTATTATTATTATTTATTGTTATTATAATTATAATTATTATTATTTTCATTATTATTAATTAATTTATTATTATTATTATTATATATTTTTTTATAATTATATATAATTATTATTATTTTCATTATTATTAATTAATTTATTATTATTATTATTATTATTATTATTATTATTATTATTATTTACTGTTATAATTATTGTTATTATTTTCATTATTATTAATTTATTATTATTATCATTATTATTATTATTATTATTATTATTATTATTATTATTATTATTATTATTATTTTTTTTTTATTATAATTATTATTATTATTATTATTATTATTATTATTATTATTATTATTATTATTATTATTATTATTATTATTATTATTATTATTATTATTATTATTTTTGTTATTATTATTAGCATTATTATTTTCATTATTATTATTATTATTATTATTATTATTATTATTATTATTATTATTATCATTATTATTATTATTAATATTATTATCAGCCTGTTTCGGATGTCAGGAGTATACTGGGCCCTGGGAGAACCTTCTTTTCTCTTGTAGGTACACACCATCCCGAAACAAAACAGAAGTGTGTACCATTTATGTAGCTGTGGTCTCTTGTACCCCATTATGGTGGTCTCAATTACCCCATGTTATATAAAGATCAATACAAAGTAAACATTAACATTGATCACCTCCACATTGGCTGTATACTTACATAGGATGCCTGGCTACAGATCACAGAAATTGGACTTGGCTGAGGGACACGGCTTGTGTACAGCACACCTTAGCGTTACTGGGTCACATTCCTCGAATATACATACACAAATGAATAGGAATGAGGGGTACTTGTGGAATGAGTGAAAAGATGTGGTTTACATTTTCAGATCTTATGTACTTGAATGTCTACAAAACAGAAGTTAACAAAACAGTCCGACCTATTTTTTTTTTTTTTTTTGTTTAATTTTTAAAAGAAATTTCCTTAGCTGGTCTCAGTTGCCCCAGGTGGCAATAGCCCTGTTCTATGGTGTGTGTGTATATATATATATATATATATATATATATATATATATATATATATATATATATATATATATATATATACATATATATATATATATATATATATATATATATATATATATATATATATATATATATATATATATATATATATATATCTATATATATATATATATTCTGATAAATATTTCTTTCTTACAGGGCTTCCAATCCCACCACGTCTCCAGCTGCTGGTAACCTCCGCTACTATGCCACTGGGAGCTTCCAGCTTGACATGGGGATTGCTGTGACATGTCGCTGCCCAGTGTATCTACCTGTGTCAAGACTGTGACCAGTGCAATCTGCCAGCTAGCAGGGGACTACATAAAGTTCCCCAGTCCTGCTGAAGAACAGGATGTCATGCGACAATTTGCCGAGGTAGCTGCCATGCCCGGAGTTATTGGATGTGTAGATGGTGTACACATCCCAATCATCAGTCCAGGTGGAGAAGATGCAGAACTTTACCGCTGCAGGAAAGGCTTTTTTTCATTGAATATAATGGGGGTCTGCAACTCATCCATGCTCTTCACAAATCTGGTCGTGAACTGGCAAGGTAGTGCACATGATGCCCGCATCTTCAGTGAGTCTGTTTTGTGTGCTACTCTGGAGGAGGGCAGTACAGAGGATACTTGTTGGGGATTCGGGCTATGCCTGTAAAGCTACCTTTAACTCCCATTCGAATTCCTCGTACTGTTAAGGAGAGGCATTACAATGCCTCTCACATCAAAACAAGGAACCTGATCGAGAGAACGTTCGGGATTTGGAAGAAAAGATTTGCTATTCTCTCAAAGCCAATGAGAACAGCACTCTCAACATCAAAAAAAATTGTGACTGCATGTGCCATCCTGCACAATATTGCAATCCTCAACAAACTCCCCATTGACATGCCAGAAGAAGAACTTGAGCCCATCAACATAGACATACTTGCAGATTATGATGTAGGCACTGGAAATGCTCGCAGAGCTTCCATTGTTGAGAGATTCTTTAGATCTTCTGTGGATGTCAAAATGTACACCATTGAGTGCTGGCAATGGAACCCAGGCTTCTGGATAGGAGTCAGGGCAGCAAGCCAACCGAGCCATCGATGATTTAAAAGTTCTCCGTCTAGTCCAAGACCTACACTGCCCATGGTGCCTCACACAGCCTAACACACCAGAACATTTCCTGCTCCACTGCCCAAGATTCCACTCCTCCACACCAACCTCAAATTAAGCATCCCTAACCAGACTCAACATCCACAGGCCAACTTTACATAGAAGGCCTGCTGGGCAGCGACACCCTCAGCCCCAACACTGCCTTCCAAGCCCTCAAGTCTATGCAGACCTTCCTACAGAAGTCCTGGCAACTCAATAGGATCTAACCCCTCCCCTGGTGACACATCGACAGAATAACAACATCCGCTAACATTTCCCACTGATGGGGCTCAGGAGGCAGTGGTCCCACAGCCTAACCAGCCCCATAAAACACCCCAGAAAAAGATGATCCCAGAGGCCACTTCTCTGGCACTGTATCTGACATCCTCGCCCACTGTGGATATGCAGGAAAGGTGACTTCGCCCACACTCATGGTGGCTGGAAATGCTTTTATTTAACCCACAGTAGCACATGCGGTGCTATATATATTAGAGGAACTGCAATAACACATTGAAAATTCAGTAATCTACATGACAAAATTTTTCACTATTATTGCAGTTTTTCTAATGTAAATATATACTACAGGTGGCATTATGGGTTGACTAAAAGCGATTAAAAGCGTTTCCAGCTACCATGAGTGTGAGCGAGGTCACTTTTCCTTCATATCCACAGTAGTGGCCAGGTGTCAGGTATAGTGCTGCATAAGTGGCCATGGTCAGGGTGACCTCAGTAGCTCTGTTGGGTTGATTTATAGACAGATAGCCCAGGTTTGATCTTTTTTTCCCAGCCTATAGTGCTTTTAGGCTTTCTTGAGAGACCTGGATGGTAGTCGGCCCTAGCCCGTCATGATGCAGGCAAGTGTTTTATAGTGGCGCCGTCTTTTCTTGGTGTGGTGGTTGGTCACAGTGGTGTACATTTTGAGATCTTTATTGTAGTTTCTCTAATAATAAGTTATGTCTGTTCAGAAAATGAAAATAGCTTGTAAGATTTTGCATAAATATTTTCCGATCAAAATTTACAGTCTCTTTAATTTGTTCATTTCCTGCCTGAAGCCTATACGTACATAATCATGATATAAATAAATGAACAAAATATTTATCAAACATCACTGAATATAATGTATTTCCTACTACAACTACTACTACTAACACTAGTTAATGTTGGCAATATATGCTAAAATGCTGATGATACAGAGATTGGCAGAGTAATTGAGTCGGATCGGGTCGCTAGTATTCTCCAGGATGAACTAGACAGATTGCGTGAATGGGCAGGGAAGTGGCAGATGGAGTTCAATGTCTGGAAGTGCAAAGAATGGGCTAATCACTCTGACGTAATATTCTTGATGTATAAATAAAACCCACACTGGCAGACGATAGTTATATTTTAACTAAACAGTTTCGGTGGACACTGCCACCATCTTCAGTGGTGTAAAGAAAGACCACTGAAGATGGTGGCAGTGTTGGTTTTATTTATACATCTGGAAGTGCAGTACTCTGAGTGTATATGGAACAACCCTCATAATTATTGGTTAAATGACACTCCCTAAGAAGATCAAGGTGTGAGAGGAATTCAGGGATCTTGATGACCTCTGATCTCCATCTAAGAGCACAATGCATTCATCCTAGATATTGTGCAAATAGGGTATTGGGATTCATTTCAAGGAGAGTAAGCAACAAGTGCTGATGTCATCAAGCTATATTTAGCATTAGTTAGATCTTATCATGATAATGTGTTTTTTTTCTGGTCACCTTCATAATTGTAGAATGGGTATCAAAATGTTAGAATTGGTACAGTGGAGGATGACAAAGATGATTTACGGGTTCAAAAACTTGACATATGAGGAGACTCGAACAGTTAATTAAACTTGCATTTTCTAGAGAGGCAAAGGGTGCAAGGAGACTTGATCGAAGTTTATAAATGGATGAAGGGCTTTAATAAGGGGATATTTATAAGGTTCTGATGGTAAGAGAGCTGGGTAGGACATGTAATAATGGGTTTAAATTTGATAAATTCAGATTCCACAGGGTCATAGGCAAAAATACTTTACCAACAAGAGAATGAGTGGAACAGGCCTGGCCTTCATGTTATGAGAGTCAATAAGATGAACACATTAATAAAATGTTTAGATAAATTCATAGGTAGTGATGTTGGGGGGAGCTTACATGCTAACGGTGAAGAAGACTGGTGGTGGCCCTCCTCAATCACCTCCTAAGCTTTCCGAAGAACACGAGGCCGTTGCCTCCATGATTTCTGGAGAACTCAGTATGGGCGAGTGTGTCCTTGACACTCTTACAATACAAGATGGGCATGCAGTTGATGAGGCAGGCAATCCCATCATGGATGTTACTCTCCGGCATTCCCCAAACTGTCCAAAATTTGGCTTTGCAGGTGTCTGCTGCCTCACGGATATGATGCCAAGTCTCCGTGAAGACATCTAGCTGCCGCTGCAACACCTCACTGTGAAAATGGTACAGTTTCATCTGTTGTTCGTGCTCCTCGTTGGTCTGTTGAAGAAGGAGTTGGTGATACTCATCCTGCTGCTTCCGACAGGCCTGGTACTCTGCATCAAATTTCCTCCTCTGCCGTGGGGCAGCAGAAGAGGAGGCCACATTACATGTAAATGTAGTTAGTGATGGTGCAGTGGATGCAGAGGATGAAGCTTCTGGCTGGAAAGATGTAGAAGCACTAGGAGGTGCAGGTGCTTCAGCACATTCAGCGGCAGAAGTAGCAGAGGGGACCTCTGTCGGTGGCAGTTTTCCACTCACAGCTGTGAAATAATACAATGCATTATCAGTCATACTTATACATGAAAGATGATGTGACTCTGGAAATTTCTTCCTTCAATAACAATGTTAGCTTCTTTTCTTATAATACTTGAAAAAACACTACCCCATCAATAAAGGCACCAGAGGGAATTTGATATCTATTGCATTTATAGTTATTTAAATTTAATCCTAGACTGGGCCCCTCAGAGCTTGTTCCCAGAAATGAGTAACTTATCTATCTATATCTATATCTATCTATCTATCTATCTATATCTATATCTATATTTATCTATCTATCTATCTATCTATCTATCTATCTATCTATCTATCTCTCTATCTATCTATATATATATATATATATATATATATATATATATATATATATATATCTATATATATATATATATATCTATATATATATATCTCTCTCTCTCTCTCTCTCTCTCTCTCTCTCTCTCTCTCTCTCTCTCTCTCTCTCTCTCTCTATCAATATATCTATCTCCATCTATATATATATCTATCTATATATCTATCTATATATATATATATATATATATATATATATATATATATATATATATATATATATATATATATATATATATATATATATATATTTTTTTTTATATATTTTAATATAAAACAGTGTATCAAAAGTGAAAATTGATGATGAGAATAACAATGATAGTATTTATATGCAGCACCAGAACAAGAATGCAGAAAGCTGGATAATATAATGTGATATACTTTCAAGCAATGATTAACTTACTGAAAGTAACATCCATGATGGGAGTGCCTGCCTCATCCACTGGATGCCCATCTTGAATGGCAAGAGTGTCAAAGACATCCTCGCCCATGTTGAGTTCTCCAGAGATCATGGAGGCAACAGTCTCATGTTCTTCTGTAAACTTGGGAGGTGATGGAGGAGGGGCACCACCAGTCCTCTTCACCTTCAGCTTGTAGGCTCTCTCTTCCTTTTTCACACTGCAATGAAACATGATTTTAATAACAATAATATATCAAAGGCATACTGAATTGTAAACCCTTTAACAATACACCTCTGCAATGCAGTGGTTCGAGTCCCTAACAATGAATCTGCGGGCCTGGGCAGTCGGCATGCAGCCACCCAGCCGTTCATCCTTCCTTTCACCCGGGTACCTGGGGCCACCAGGGAAAGTAAACTGTGGTAACCCAGATGTTACACTGGTACTGTATCTGGTTTATGGGTTGTCTCATGACAGGCTCAAAGGATCAATGGGATGGAGATGAGCACTGCCACCACCCGCAGCTATAGCGTGTGCTCCCAACTTAACCTTTTCCTTTACCTTTTTTTACCCTTTGACCAAATATAGTAAAGAGCATTGGAAACAACTTGTTGTACCAAAATTGATATTAGTGTTGCAGATTTAATATTCTAGTGCCTATTAATATTAATAGTGTTTGCATTAAAGATACATTGCTATTCAATTAGGTTGATAACATGGGATTATTTTAGTTTGAATATAGCTCTTAACTAACAAAGCAAGAATTAATGGGTTACTATTTGATCAGCAATGGTATAATATTATCATATGTAAGAGCTACACCTGCTCTATGCTTATTGCTATTCTACCAGTAATTCTTTCTTTTTGCCTTACAAATAACATGTAATAACAATGAAAAATAACTATAGCCTATTTTTAATGCATTATGATTATTTTGGATCTGGAGAACACATTATTAGTGTAATCTGTGTCTCAAAAGGTGAAAAGTTGATCATTTTAATCATCACCCAAACACTGGAGTGGATAGGTATTTATCAAAGGGGGGCACATCTGAGTATGGGAGGGCACTAGACAAGTGAAGCTCCGCGGCATTCTGATGCCACACAGAATGTTACAAGGGCACATTCTAAGATCATATTAATGGTGGGTATAAAGGCATGGTCGATGGGGGCAGTATGTTAATTCTCAGGGGAGGAGTGGCATGTGACCCCAGTTGCTTCTGCAACCGCACGCTGAGGTGGAAGCATTTTCCCCGTGACCCCGTGATGCAAGAACTATATGGTAATTCACAGTAAGAGCATTTATTATTTTATTGCTAAATTGTGGCAGCGACGCCGCGCTGTCTGTGCTGGTGGTGTTTTGAATCTCCCGCTCACAATACATGTTCCAACACTATTCACCACCCCATAGTAACTTTATTCTGATGGAATGTCCACCGACACCTCCTACATAATGCAACCACATACTCATACGTGAAACATGCTGCCTGTCATCAGAACGGGGTGAATTGTCTTGCCTAGTTGGCTGTTACAACCACTAAGTTAAAGCGAGAATAATATATACCAAACTATACTACCAATACATATTATAATAGCGGTTATTTTTAGATACGATGGCAAAATATAATTGTTTAGTCGGTCATCATATGAAACTGGCAATATAATTAAGCAAGCTGTATAGTATTTGCCTTTATCTTTCCAATGATATGCCGAATATTTGCTACAATGCATAGTTACAGAGGTGTGGAGGTGAAAATAGAACTCACCTCCCCCCTGCCCGACAGCGCACAGGGGTCATGACGCGTTGCGCACTGAAAGGATCGAGGATAGGAGGACCTAGAAGCGATACAAAGCGATACTGGTCAAAAGGTTAACTATATACAACGTAAAATCAATGCACCTCATTTACTTACTTCAATTTGATGCGGTTGAAACTTCTTTTCAATTGTTGAACTGATCGCGGCTCCAGATCAGGGTGCATGGCGTTGAAGTTTTTGGCGATCTCATCCCACGCCAAGTTCTTCTTGTGCTGGACCGCAGTGCTGGTTGACCTATCTTGAAGGACAGGCCTTTCCTCCACTAGCTGCACCAGGACTCTCCTCTGCCTTGACGAAAGTGGTGCAGCGCGGTCCATTGTCGATCAGCTTCCGTGCGCGCGCGTTGTTGTGATGGCGGAATATGCATTCATATCGGCACTCTGCATTATCTTTTTCATTTTTCTTTTTTTCATAATTGTTTAATTTGAATTTGTATCTTAAATGCTATTATTTTTAAAAGAGTACTTCCTTATAATTTCTTATATGTATGACTGCTGAAATAAAAGTTTATGCACTGCACCTCGTCTTCTTCCATTAATTACGGCTATATCTAGCTTTTCTGTTTTGTTTATCTCTAAATTTATAATTTTCTCTTAATGTAGTCCCGATATGAAACATGATTTTTGAAAAAAACGGGAAATCGGGCCGGTGCGTGGCCAGCTGATGCCGATCAGGCGTACCAACACCCAGATGCAGCCAGATGCAGCGGGGGCTGCTGGCGGGCTGGTCTCTCAATACGGTCGAGGGACGAAGTAACTTTGCCTACCTACATGGTCGAGCGACAGGAAAGGACGCTAGCCTTCGTGTCTAACAATACCACCCTAAGTGTGTGTTGGATTTACAGATATAGTAGCTTATAATATTTATATCATCCCGGCTCTCCCTTTTGTACTGTGCTCAATAATATTAAGAATTATTCGTTTGAAGCAGCATAGTTGAGGTTGACCGTAGACTCATTTTACATTATTCACCCCTACAATATTCGTTTTCTTTGTTGTTGTTTAGTAGAAAATGGGTTTTCGATGGTAGGCTATGAAGATAAGTGAGAAATAATACCACTAATAATTATACCATACCACAACCCCTACAACCCATCAACCACCACTATAACTACCACCACACTAAATACCACCTTCTTTAACCCACTGTTCCTTACCTCACAACCCTTACTACCACTATACTACCACCACAACCACAACCACCCACTGAGACCAATATATAACTATCACTACCTTCTTTAGCCTACTGCTCCACTCCTCACACCACTAACCACCCACACCCACCTACTACCACTTCCACTACTACCACAACCACTACCACACACACGCCTAAGATCACTACAACCATCACCACCCTCTATATAGCATACGATTAACTAACTAACTAATTAACCCCGCCACTACTGATACTACCACCACCACAACCACTCACCCATTTAATTACCACCTCTACAACTACCACATACCCTCTTTAATTAAGGGTGCGGCCACACTACACGCGGTTTGCTGGGAGGGTAGAGGGTAGCGGGCACAGATTTAAATATATGAAGGAAGGAAGATATGAGAAGTAAGCAGAAAATAAGAAGAAATGTGAAGAAACACACACACACACACACACACACATATATACACACACACACACACACACACACACATATATATACACACACACACACACACACACACACACACACACACACACACATCCGGCTCCAACACTGTTCCTGTTCCCACTACAGGAAGAGGACTGTCAGCTCTGCGCGATTTCCGTCAAGGCCGGAGCGTCTGTAGGTCCGAGAATGTGGAGGCGTTCTCGGGGGACAGAAGAAGACCGATTGCCGCCACCACCACCACCACGACTACTCCTACACCTACCACCACTTCTACTACTCCACCCACCACCACCACTACTCCTACACCTACCACCACTTCTACTACTCCACCCACCACCACCACTACTCCACCCACCACCACTTCTACTACTCCACCCACCACCACTTCTACTACTCCACCCACCACCACTTCTACTACTCCACCCACCACCACTTCTACTACTCCACCCACCACCACTTCTACTACTCCACCCACCACCATGACTACTACTCCACCCACCACCACTTCTACTACTCCACCCACCACCACGACTACTACTCCACCCACCACTTCTACTACTCCACCCACCACCACTTCTACTACTCCACCCACCACCACTTCTACTACTCCACCCACCACCACTTCTACTCCACCCACCACCACTTACTACTCCACCCACCACCACTTCTACTACTCCACCCACCACCACTTCTACTACTCCAACCACCACTTCTACTACTCCACCCACCACCACTTCTACTACTCCACCCACCACCACTACTACTACACCACCACTTCTACTACTCCACCCACCACCACTTCTACTCCACCCACCACCACTTCTACTACTCCACCCACCACTTCTACTACTCCACCCACCACCACTTACTACTCCACCCACCACCACTTACTACTCCACCCACCACCACTTCTACTACTCCACCCACCAACACTACTACTCCACCCACCACCACCTAGTACTCCACCCACCACCACTTCTACTCCACCCACCACCACTTCTTCTCCACCCACCACCACTTCTACTACTCCACCCACCACGACTTCTACTCCACCCACCACCACTTCTACTACTCCACCCACCACCACTTCTACTACTCCACCCACCACCACTTCTACTATTCCACCCACCACCAATTCTACTACTCCACCCACCACCAATTCTACTACTCCACCCACCACCACTTCTACTACTCCACCCACCACCACTACTACTACTCCACCCACCACCACAACACCTACACCAACCACCACCACTACTCCTAAACCAACCACCACTACTGCTACACCCACCACCACCACTACCACACCCACTACCACCTCCACTACTACAATACCAACTACCACTACTACTGCACCCACCACCACCACCACTACATCAACTGCAACTTTACCCCCTACAATAACAACTAGCACCACCACAACCTTAGCAACCCCCACCATCGACACCACCACAGACACGACCTCTCTTGACCCCGCCACGACTACAAGTGATGACTATTGGACGACTACAGAGGACGATGACTCAGTGGTGACCCTTCCTGACGGTGATAACAACAGCATCTTGGGCCTGTCCATGTTTGAGTTCATCGTCGTCCTTCTCTCCTCCTTCCTCCTCCTCCTCGTCCTCTTCACTTGCTTCCTCATGCTGATTTTCAAGAGGAAGAGGAGGATCTACGTCAGAGTGAGTTCTTCTGTACTTTGGTTCCTCTTGAAGACTTTGAGGTTCATGGCTTTTGGAGTGTAGCAAAATCCTTCGTAGCATTCATGAAGTCAGTCATTTTTTCATCAATTAGAAACTTTACTTACATTTCCATCAGTTTTCAAGAGGAAGATCTACGGCAGAGTTTGTTTTTACTTCACTTACTCCTAAAGACTTTGTGGTCCATGTTTTTTTGGAGTGTATATAAAGATTTTCCGTAATATTCACAGAAGCCAGTCAGTCAGTTCGTCAATAATAACAAACTTTCCCTTTTCAGTAGTCAGTGTTTCCGTAACGATATGATTTTGAGGTTCATGTTTTTTGAGTTGTCTAAAGATCTTCCGTACCATTCATGAAAGCCACCTAGTCATTTCATCAATAATAACAACCTTTTCTCTTCTTATCGTTATCACTATTCCGGTAGCGACAGGATTACTCTAGTGTTCTGAGCCTCAAAAGCCGCTGTTGTGAGAGTTGGTAATCCTCCTATGCCAACACTTCCTTTACGTGTGTTCAGAAAGCAATCACATCCCTTTTCTTTTCCCGTAGCGACATGGTTACTCTAGTGTCCTAAGCCTCAAAAAACGCTGTTGTGAGAGTTGGTAATCCTCCTATGCCAACACCTCCTTCACGTGTGTTCAGAAAGCAATCACATCCCTTTTCTATTGGCACCCAGTTTTTCCTCATTTCCAGGTTGTCACATAGAGTTGCCAGTCCTGCACCAACACTACTGGCACGTCTGTTCAGAAAGCAATCACAACCCTTTTTCTTTTGGCACCCAGTTTTTCCTCATTTCCAGGTTGTCCCATAGAGTTGCCAGTCCTGCACCAACACTACTGGCACGTCTGTTCATAAAGCAATCACAACCCTTTTCTTTCTCTAACCAGTTTTCCTCACTCCTCCAGGTTGTCCCTTACACACCACGCGCAGCTCCTATGAAATTCCCTCGCACACCTTTGCCTCAAGTAATACCCACGTCGGAGCTCATCCCGAGGCCAATACTACGGCATACCTCACTTAGCAACGACAGGAAGCCTCGGTCCGTCAGCTGGGAGTACGGTGGAGAGCCCGGGGGAGGGAGGTGGGACGCAGGCAACCACAACCCAACACCCCAACGGCACTACATCACTCTCGACGCCCAGCCCGTCCGCCACGACCCTGGGGATGTCTATAGCATCTCCCAAGGCTTCGACTCCTGGGGGAATGACATGCAGAGACCCCAGGAGCCTACCAATGCCCTCTGGCGAGACGCTCCCTGGGCAGATAATAACATATACGAGTGGCGCCGGTAATGTGATACTTAGGAAGGTTATATTCTTACACAATTCAATGCCCAAGTACATATATTTGATGAGGCTTTCGTAAGAGTTGTGGGAATTTCCATGGGTAGTTTTGTGACCCTGGTGGTAGTTCGACCATTCTTCTGTACCGTGAACCTAAAAAGACACCCATGAGAACCTGATTGATCTCCTCTTCGGCCTCTGGAAATAGGTGATGTAAGAGGAGAACGCGTCTGAGCATACCGTGGGCATTCCCATGGGTAGTTTTGTGACCCTGGTGGTAGTTTGACCCTTCTTTTGTACCGTGAACCTAAGAAGACACCCATGAGAACCTGATTGATCTCCTCTTCGGCCTCTGGAAATAGTTGATGTAAGAGGAGGAATCGTCTGAGCATACCGTGGGCATTTCCATGGGTAGTTTTGTGACCCTGGTGGTAGTTTGACCCTTCTTTTGTACCGTGAACCTAAAAAGACACCCATGAGAACCTGATTAATCTCCTTTTCGGCCTCTGGAAATAGGTGATGTGAGAGGAGGAATCGTCTGAGCATGCCGACCTTCTTATGCTGAACCTAAAGACTCCTATCACTTGCAGAAGACAAGAAAACAAGCCATGCATGTTCGAAGCCAGCAGAACGAGTAGCACGAATGACATATATACCACGCTGCCAAAAACAGGATGCATATGAAGTGAAAGAAACATGGACTTGAAGACAAAAGAAGCCAAGTTTAGTAAGGCTTCCATATTCCTCCTTTCCAACTAGAGGATTCACGGCAAACGCAAAAAAAAAAACGAAAAAAAAAACGTTTGAGGTTCCCGATTCTTTACGAGAGTGTTCATATTAAGTGGAAAACACGACTGCTTAAGAAAATGTCACCTAAATAGCTATTGCTACGTAAGATTGCCACCGATAAAAACAACCGTATGAGGAATTAGTCACCAAAACACACTTGTGACACCGTTGGAAAAATGTGTGAGAATAGAAACTAAAAAAACAACAACTTAAAACTCCTGAATCAGTCATTAACACGTAGGAATGACACTACCAACACGATATTCCTACTTTTCAACAAACAAGACAAAAACAGTGTACTTGGAAAATGTACTTGGTAAATGTCATGTCTTAGTTAAATGTCATGTACTTGGAAAATGCCACTTCAATATGAGTAGAATATCGTGAGTTTTAGAAGTAGTTAACCTTCCTGAAGAGACTGGTTACAAAGTCGTCATTTTGTGTTTGACGTGTAAACTCGAGGAAACGAGGAAAATGAATTAGTTTGAAGGTGGACTGCTGTGAATCCTTTTGAGGGAAGAAGACTGATGTGTGTCCTGAGAAACTTACATATCAAACATTGTATAGACTAAATAACTACCATGAGTAAAAATGCTAGAATAACAAACATATTTTTAGCATCATACATTTTCCCACACGTACAAGACAGGACATGAAACGGTACACTATTTTTTTTTTTTACAACAAAGGAGACAGCTCAAGGGCACAAAAAAGGAAATAATAATAAAAAAGCCCACTACTCGCTGCTCCTAACTATTTTTTTTTATTCAGAAACACATACTATTAAAGGATGCAAAGATTTATATGTATTAGAGCCATGCACAAACTGTAGAAATATTTAGGTTTACAAAATCATTCGGATCATTGTAATTTTTTTTAAAGAATATTCATTTATGCTATTAATGATGTGGTGTGTGTGTGTGTGTGTGTGTGTGTGTGTGTGTGTGTGTGTGTGTGTGTGTTTATTTATTCGCATTCAAGTATCTATGTTTAACAGAAGCTAAATAAAGTAGACAGCAAAAATACCTCAATATAATAAGCCGGTCAAATGAGTAGAAAGTCAGTTCAGCAAAACAACAACAACAACAACAACAACAACAACAACAAAAACGATTTTAAATACCACCACCACCACCACCAACAACAACAACAACAACAACAACAGCCGTAAGTCACCTTAAACACCATAGATTCCACATGCCTCTATAGTTAATACCAACATACCAGTGCCTTACGCAACAACAACAACAATAATAATAATAATAATAATAATAATAATAATAATAATAATAATAATATGGATAACAAAATGAAGAACAAGAACAAGAAGAACAAGAGCAAGAACAAGAAAAATAAGAAGACGAAGAAAAAGAAAAAAAAAAAAACTAACAATAACAGAAACAACAATAACCAACAGCAACAAAACAAATCATATCGAAAAACAAAAACAAAAAACACACACATAGAAAAACAATCCCCAGAACACGTCACAAACAGGAAACGAACAAAACAGAAGTGGGTGACATTCCAACTCCAATCCCTTATAAAACCCTTCCTTAATGATCGGCTGTCGAACACTAATAAATACAGATAAGATAAAGAAAAGGGCACGTGAGCCTTTCCCCCACGACCAGGTGTTGAGCTAATAAATCCTCAGGTAATTCAGATAACCCTTATCTTCGCTTACACCTGAGACGAACGCAAGAACTTAAGCACCTACGCATGTTATATTCTTACGTCAATGTGTGTTGTTTTGCTCTCTCTCTCTCTCTCTCTCTCTCTCTCTCTCTCTCTCTCTCTCTCTCTCTCTCTCTCTCTCTCTCTCTCTCTCTCTCTCTCTCTCCCAACGTTGTCCAGTGTCGCGGTATTTATACATCATTTTTGTTATTATCCTAAAAACGACACAATCTCAACACTATGACCATATTAGATTATCCAGCCATTTAATTAAATTAATTGAAAGGTATTAAGTAGCTGACATATGAGAGGAAGCGAGAAGTCTTGAGAGTGTGTGGCAGATATATGGGGCGGTGCTGACCCACATAGGCCTACACCCCACCGGCCAGTTTCAAATGGAAATACTACAGTACCTTTAGGATAAATTTACTGATAGATAGAAAGGTTTTAAGAAACGTGAGAAATACAGCGCGGTTTGGTGCAAGATGTTCCGGGCTCGAAGATAAATTGTACCAGACCTTTGGCCCGAAGAACCGCCGGTGACCGAGAGAGCCTGCCAGGGTTGAGGAAGCCTGGGGGAGGGGGGGGGTAGAATGGGAGGCCGACGATAGGGGAGTTACGGGGGGGAAAGGATGGGAGAACGAAGGATGAGGATGGGGAGGCCGACGATAGGGGAGTTACGTCGGGGGAAGGATGGGGAGAAAAAGATGAGGATAGGGAGGCCGACGATAGGGGAGTTTCGCCGGGGGGAATGATGGGGAGGGGGAAGGATGGGGAGGGGGAGGGGTGGATTCCTCAACAGGAACGAGCTCAGTAGAGGATATCGTGGTCATTATTGTAGATAGCCCTCGTCAGTGTCACAGATTCCGTCGACTGGAACGTGCTCAATACTGTAATCCAAGTCATCTGTATCCTTGGCCTCCTCGACGGGAACGAGTGACGTTTGAAGATTGGGCTCGTCATCTGCAGGACCGACTTCCTCAGATTCATGGGCTGCATGTCCTCCATTTTCAACGTTGGGGATGACCATCTCTTTAACAAGGTCGTTATTTTCTTCCATGAAGATGTCCAGCGCTTTCACAAGGTCGTCATTTTCTTCCATGAAGATGTCCAGCACTTTGATAAGGTCGTCATTTTCTTCACTGGAGAAGGCCAGCGCTTTGACAAAGTTGTCATTTTCTTCCTTGGAGAGGGCCACCGCTTTGACAAGGTCGTTAATTTCATCCATGGAAATGGCCAACGCTTTTACAAGCTCGTCATCTTCAGCCTTGGGGATGGCCAGCGCTTTTACAAGCTCGTCATCTTCAGCCTTGGGGATGTCCAGCGCTTTTACAAGCTCGTCATCTTCAGCCTTGCAGATATCCAGCGCTTTTACAAGTTCGTCATCTTCAGCCTTGCAGATATCCAGCGCTTTTACAAGTTCGTCATCTTCAGCCTTGCAGATATTCAGCGCTTTTACAAGTTCGTCATCTTCAGCCTTGCAGATATCCAGCGCTTTTACAAGTTCGTCATCTTCAGCCTTCCAGATATCCAGCGCTTTTACAAGCTCGTCATCTTCAGCCTTGCAGATATCCAGCGCTTTTACAAGCTCGTCATCATCAGCCTTGCAGATATCCAGCGCTTTTACAAGTTTGTCATCTTCAGCCTTGCAGATATCCAGCGCTTTTACAAGTTCGTCATCTTCAGCCTTGCAGATATCCAGCGCTTTTACAAGTTCGTCATCATCAGCCTTGGGGATGGCCAACGCTTTTACAAGCTCGTTATCTTCAGCCTTGCAGATATCATGCGCTTGTGCAAGTTCGTCATCTTCAGCCTTGCAGATATCCAGCGCTTTTACAAGGTCGTCATCATCAGCCTTGCAGATATCCAGCGCTTGTACAAGTTCGTTATCTTCAGCCTTGCAGATATCCAGCGCTTGTACAAGTTCGTCATCTTCAGCCTTGCAGATATCCAGCGCTTTTACAAGGTCGTCATCTTCAGCCTTGGGGATATCCAGCGCTTGTACAAGGTCGTCATCTTCAGCCTTGCAGATATCCAGCGCTTGTGCAAGCTCGTCATCTTCAGCCTTGCAGATATCCAGCGCTTGTGCAAGGTCGTCATCTTCAGCCTTGCAGATATCCAGCGCTTGTGCAAGCTCGTCATCTTCAGCCTTGCAGATATCCAGCGCTTGTGCAAGGTCGTCATCTTCAGCCTTGCAGATATCCAGCGCTTGTGCAAGCTCGTCATCTTCAGCCTTGCAGATATCCAGCGCTTGTACAAGGTCGTCATCTTCAGCCTTGCAGATATCCAGCGTTTGTACAAGGTCGTCATCTTCAGCCTTGCAGATATCCAGCGCTTGTGCAAGCTCGTCATCTTCAGCCTTGCAGATATCCAGCGCTTGTACAAGGTCGTCATCTTCAGCCTTGGGGATGGCCAACGCTTTAACAAATTCGTCATCTTCAGCCTTGCAGATGTCCAGCACTTTTACGAGTTCGTCATCATCAGCCCTGCAGATGTCCAGCGCTTGTACAAGGTCGTCATCTTCAGCCTTGGGGATTGCCAGCGCTTTTACAAGGTCGTCATCATCACCCTTGCAGATGGCCAGCGCTTTTACAAGGTCGTCATCTTCAGCCTTGAAGATGGCCAGCGCTTTTACAAGTTCGTCATTCTTTTCCATGAAGATGTTCAGCGTTTTGACAAGGTCGTTAATTTCATCCATGGAGATGGCCAACGCCTTAACAAAGTCGTCATTTTCTTTCTTGGACATGGCCAGCGCTTTGACAAGGTTGTTATTTTCTTCCATGAAGATGTCCAGCGCTTTTACAAGGTCGTTATTTTTATCCCTGGAAATGGCCAGCGCTTTGACTAAGTCGTCATTTTCTTCCTTGAACATGTCCAGCGCTTTTACAATGTCGTTATTTTCATCCTTGGAAATGTCCAGCGCTCTGACAAGATCGTTATTTTCAGCCTTGGATATGGCCAGCGCCTTGACAATGTCGATATTTTCATCCTTGGAAATGTCCAGCGCTCTGACAAGATCGTTATTTTCAGCCTTGGATATGGCCAGCGCCTTGACAATGTCGTTATTTTCATCCTTGGAAATGTCCAGCGCTCTGACAAGATCGTTATTTTCATCCTTGGATATGGCCAGCGCTGTGATAAGGTCGTTATTTTCATCCTTGGAAATGTCCAGCGCTCTGACAAGATCGTTATTTTCAGCCTTGGATATGGCCAGCGCCTTGTCAATTTCGTTATTTTCATCCTTGGAAATGTCCAGCGCTCTGACAATATCGGTATTTTCAGCCTTGGATATGGCCAGCGCTCTGACAAGATCGTTATTTTCATCCTTTGAAATGTCCAGCGCTCTGACACGATCTTTATTTTCATCCTTTGAAATGTCCAACGCTCTGACAAGATCGTTATTTTCAGCCTTGGAGATTTCCAGCGCTTTGATAAGGTCGATATTTTCATCCTTGGAAATGTCCAACGCTCTGACAAGATCGTTATTTTCAACCTTGGAGATTTCCAGCGCTTTGATAAGGTCGATACTTTCATCCTTGGAAATGTCCAGCGCTCTGACAAGATCGTTATTTTCAGCCTTGGAGATTTCCAGCGCTTTGATAAGGTCGATACTTTTATCCTTGGAAATGTCCAGCGCTCTGACAAGATCGTTATTTTCAGCCTTGGATATGGCCAGCGCTTTGATAAGGTCGTTATTTTCTTGCCGGGAGAAAGACACGACTTTTTGCTGCCTGTCAATTTCATTCCTAGCGTTAGACAGATCACTAAGCAGGCCGTGGTTTTCTTCCTGGAATAAGGACACGAATTTTCGGAGCCTGTGAATTATTTTTCCAGCGTTAGATAAGTCACTGAGCAGGACGCTATTTTCGCGTCGCGATAAGTGCAGGTCATTGATCAGGCCGCTGTTTTCTTCCTCCAGCGCTAATCTTTGCTGCTCTTTCTCTCTCCAAGCCGTTTCTTGAGCCAGCACCGCTCTGTGCAGGACGCTGGCTTCATCTATGGCCTGAAGTAGAAGGACGGACAAGAGGGCGTTTTGTCTTTTTAGGTCCTGCAACGCCAGCTGACTCCGCTCTTGTTCGGCCAGCAGATCAGCAATCACCCAGGCCTTGTGGGCCCCGAGCTGTCCCGCCGGGGGTCCTCCCTCCACAGGCCCGGCGGCGCGCAGCCCTTCGGCTGGCGGGGTTGTAGGGCCGAGCCCGGTGTACTCCAGAAGCAGATTTTTTTTTTTTTTTTTTTTTTACAGCAAAGGAGGCAGCTCAAGGGCACAAAAAAGTAAACATTAATAAAAAATAAAAAAAGCCCGCTACTCGCTGCTCCTAAAAAGAATCCAAAGAGGTGGCCGAAAGATAAGTCAGTTTCGGGAGGAGAGGTGTCCTGATACCCTCCTCTTGAAAGAGTTCAAGTCGTAGGTAGGAGGAAATACAGATGAAGGAAGATTGTTCCAGAGTTTACCAGCGTGAGGGATGAAAGAGTGAAGATGCTGGTTAACTCTTGCATAAGGGGTTTGGACAGTATAGGGATGAGCATGAGTAGAAAGTCGAGTGCGGGGCCGCGGGAGGGGGAGGCATGCAGTTAGCAAGTTCAGAAGAGCAGTCAGCGTGGAAATATCGATAGAAGATAGAAAGAGAGGCAACATTGCGGCGGAATTTAAGAGGTAGAAGACTATCAGTATGAGGAGGAGAGCTGATGAGACGAAGAGCCTTTGCCTCCACTCTGTCCAGAAGAGCTGTGTGAGTGGAGCCCCCCCACACATGAGATGCATACTCCATACGAGGGCGGACAAGGCCCCTGTATATGGACAGCAACTGTGCAGGGGAGAAGAACTGGCGGAGACGGTACAGAACGCCCAGCCTCGAGGAAGCTGATTTAGTAAGAGATGAGATATGAAGTTTCCAGTTGAGATTTTGAGTTAAGGATAGACCGAGGATGTTTAGTGTTGAGGAAGGTGATAGCTGGGTGTTGTCAAAGAATAGGGGATAGGTGTTTGGAAGATTGTGTCGAGTGGATAGGTGGAGAAACTGTGTTTTTGAGGCGCTGAAGGACACCAGGTTCTTCTTGCCCCAATCGGAAATAATAGTAAGGTCTGAGGCTAAGCGTTCTGCAGCCTCCAGCCTTGAGTCGTTAAGTTCCTGAAGGGTGGGTCTTCTATTAAAAGAAGTTGAATAATGCAGAGTGGAATCATCGGCGTAGGAATGGATAGGACAGTTCGTTTTGGAAAGAAGATCATCAATGAACAACAGAAAAAGAGTGGGAGATAGGGCAGAACCCTGTGGGACACCACTGTTAATAGAATTAGGGGAAGAACAGTGACCGTCTACCACGGCAGAAATAGAACGGTCAGAAAGGAAACTGGAGATAAAGGTACAGAGAGAAGGATAGAAACCGTAGGAGGGTAGTTTAGAAAGCAAAGATTTGTGCCAGACCCTATCAAAAGCTTTTGATATGTCCAGCGCAATAGCAAAAGTTTCACCGAAACGGCTAAGAGAGGATGACCAAGAGTCAGTTAAGAAGGCTAGGAGATCACCAGTAGAACGCCCCTTGCGGAACCCATACTGGCGATCAGATAGAAGGTCAGAAGTGGAAGGTGCTTTTGAATCTTACGGTTAAGGATTGATTCAAAAGCTTTAGATAGACAAGAAAGTAAAGCAATAGGACGGTAGTTTGAGGGATTGGAGCGGTCACCCTTCTTAGGTACAGGCTGTGTAAAGGCATACTTCCAGCAAGAAGGAAAGGTAGATGTTGACAGGCAGAGGCGAAAGAGTTTGACCAGGCAGGGTGACAGCACGGAGGCACAGTTTTTAAGGACAATAGAGGGCACTCCATCAGGTCCATAAGCCTTCTGAGGATTGAGGCCAGAGAGGGCATAGAAAACATCATTTTGAAGAATCTTTATAACAGGCATAAAGGAGTCAGAGGGGGGATGAGTAGGAGGAATATGCCCAGAATCGTCCAGAGTGGAGTTTTTAGAAAAAGTTTGAGAGAAGAGTTCAGCCTTAGAGATAGATGAGACGGCAGTGTTGCCGTCAGGACTGAGGAGTGGAGGGAAAGATGAAGAAGTGAAGTTGGAGGAGATGTTTTTGGCTAGATGCCAGAAGTCACGGGAAGAGTTAGAGAAAGCAAGGTTTTGACATTTTCTATTAATGAAAGAATTTTGGTTAGTCGGAGAATAGATTTGGCACGATTTCGGGCAGAAATGTAAAGTTCATAATTAGCATTAGTTTGAAGGCTCTGGTATCTTTTGTGAGCTACCTCTCTATCATTGACAGCACGAGAACAAGCGTGATTAAACCAAGGCTTTTTAGCGTGAGGAGTAGAGAAAGAACGAGGAATGTATGCCTCCATTCCAGAGACAATCACCTCTGTGATGCGCTGAGCACACACAGAGGGGTCTCTATCCTGGAAGCAATAATCATTCCACGGAAAATCGGAAAAGTACATCCTCAGGTCGTCCCACCGAGCTGAAGCATAATGCCAGAAGCATCGCCTCTTCGGTGGGTCCAGAGGATGTACAGGAGCGATAGGACAGGATGCAGAAATAAGATTGTGATCGGAGGAGCCCAACGGAGAGAACAGTTTGACAGAATAAGCAGAAGGGTTTGAGGTAAGGAAGAGGTCTAGAATGTTGGGCCGATCTCCAAGACGGTCAGGAATACGTGTAGGGTGCTGGACCAACTGCTCTAGGTCGTTGAGGATAGCAAAGTTGTAGGCTTGTTCACCAGGATGGTCAGTGAAAGAGGATGAAAGCCAAAGCTGGTGGTGAACATTGAAATCTCCTAGGATGGAGATTTCAGCGAAGGGAGAGTGGTCAAGATGTGCTCCACTTTAGAATTCAAATAGTCAAAGAATTTTACATAGTTGGTAGAGTTAGGTGAGAGATAAACAGCACAGATGTATTTAGTAATAGAATGACAGTGAAGTCTTAACCAGATGGTGGAAAATTCAGAAGAGTCAAGGTCGTGGGCACGAGAGCAAGTGATGTCGTTGCGCACGTAGGCGCAACATCCAGCTTTGGATTGAAATTTAGGATAGAGATAGTAGGAGGGAACATAGTAGAGATTGCTGTCAGTAGCCTCAGAAACCTGTGTTTGGTAAGGAAGAGAAGGTGAGGTTTAGAGGAGGAGAGATGATGTTCCACAGAATGAAAATTAGAGCGAAGACCGCGAATGTTGCAGAAATTGAGAAGAAAGAGGTTCGAGGAGTTATCAAGACACCTCTCGGGTCGGCAGCCAGAAGGGGAGTCCTCCCTGGGGGAATTTGTGGTCCCCCCCCCAGGCGGGGACTCCGAGGCATTGCTTAATTGAGCCATTTTGAATTTTGAATTTTGGAAAAAGGTGTATATGTTATGTGAATGTAGTGTGGTGTGGATAAAGAGAGGATCTGTCTTTAGAGAGCATGCTGAACTACTCTCCGGTGTTGGTGAGACAATAGGGAAACGGTTAGTGAGGACATGGGAAGGGTCTTTGGAGGGCTTCAGCTCCCTTCTCACCTCCCATATATACCTCACCGGGAGTGGCTTGCGCCCGTTCGGTAGGTGTCTTCCTACCTACTCCAGATTGGTGGCCAAGGCCCACCACACCAGTGCCAGAACAACGTCAATTCTCATCGTGGTGATGATAATTGAAATACGTCTGAATGTAAATAAGTGCAGAAGTGAGAGACAACGAGGGAAAGCGAAAGTGAGCTGAGAGCCGGACGGCAACGGCAGCAGGAAAAGAGGGCAGCAGAAGTGTGTCCCGCCTCTTCCTCCTCCTTGCCGTGTTACCCAACTTATTAAGGATGGCGAATGCATGACGAGAGAGAGAGTTAGTAATTCTGTTAGTCATTCATTCATTCATTCAGTCAGTCAGTAAGGCTTTTTCAGTCACCGCCGAGTGGCCTAAGACTACCCACATGCTGTCCAGAAGACCACCCATCAACCCGGACTCTAAAAGGAACCGTCCAGTGAATCAAGAATGAGCTCCGGGGAGCAGCAAGAGCCAAGCATAACTGGCGCCACTATAAAATTTCTTGCGCCATGACGGGCTTGGGCTATAGGCGGGGATGTAAAGAAAAAAAAAAAATCCTAATCAGTCAGTTCGTCAGCCAATCAGTCATTTGTCACTAATAATTTTCCTTTCCTTACCTTTCCAGTAACTTCCCTGAGCGTCGCCTCCCGACGGGCTTAACCTCCGCAGCACAGGTAATTAGCAAATTAACGCCGTAGATAACTTACTTAGATATTCAGCGGCCCCAGAAAAATGTGTGTGGTGAAGATTTTTTTATTTTAATGTACGGAAGTTGCGCGTTGCCCTCTCTCTTTCCCGTCCCCCTTTTTATTACACCACAATGGCCGTAGTGTGTAATGATGTGTTTAAGAGTACTGACAATTACCTGCGTTAAAATGATCAAAAGGGATGCAGGAAATGTTACAGTGCCCGAGGTGGTTAGGGAAAAGTCAAAGTGATCAAGGGAAGGTGAAAGCGGTCAAGTGACGGTCAAAGTGCTCGTGACGGTCAAATCGCTCGTGACGGTCAATGTGGTCAGAAATTTCAAAACGGTCAAAGGTCAAGCCAATCCACCGTCAGACCTCTTGACAGCACTCGCCGTTGTTCAGCATTCTGCCACCAAGGTATGAGAAATTTTCCAAGATCTCAATTTCGTCACCACACGCATGGACAGACTGTACCGTTTCATCCAGCAAGCCTCCAAACACCTGCCCCTTGGTAGTGGCTCAGAATATCTTGAGTCCCCTTTGCTTCGCCTCCTCGTTCAGTCCCGCGAGAGCCATCACCAGAACCTTCAGCGACTCCGCCCGGATTACTGCATCATCGCCAAATTAAGGTCAGTGGTCATGGTATTAAGTTCAAAATTAGTCATACGGAATCGTTTTTAGGAGTTAATATCGTCATGTCTGTTTCTCTTTTCGGTAGGGATGACTAGATATTTATATTTTTGGATGATTTTATTTACTAGATTAATTCATGAAAGGTTCGCTCCCATTACCTAACTATCACCCCTCATCTGCCTCCTTGCACATGGTGGGGAAGGAGGCAGAGATGAGGGTTGGGTTACCGAGGTTTATGGTAACATGTTTTTACGGTACTGTCAATGAGACCAGTTTTTAATGCTTTATGAAATGTTACACTGAATTGGTATCGTATAGTATCATAGATAACCATATTGCGTTATTATTGTAAGGGTTGAATCATGGCTATGGACGGTTATTTTCAGTATTTAGTGTTTAATGATAGCTATTTTTATGGAGTTTTTAGCATTTCGGTTCAGCATAACGAGATATATAGCTTGCGTTCATTGTCTTCTTCATTTAGTTACTATCTGTATGCTTGTCGACCCGCATTTACTGAAGACTTTCCATGCATAATTTGCCTTATTTTCAACCCCTTCATTATTATCCTCCTCCTCCTCCTCTATCTCATTCCCATTCATCCTCTATTAATCAATTTTTTTTCAATTTTATTACGTCTTCCTTCGTCACATTATCAACCCAATCTACTTATCCTCATGTACTACTGCTACTACTACTACTAATAATAATAATAATAATAATAATAATAATAATAATAATAATAATAACAATGATAATATTAATAATAATGATAATATAAGGATAACAAAATGAAGAACAAGAACAAGAACAACAAGAAAAGAAAGGACGAAGAAAAATAAAATATAACAGTAACAATAACAGAAACAACAATAACCAACAGCAACAAAACAAATCATATCGAAAAAAAAAACAAAAAAAAAACAATCCCCAGAACACGTCACAAACAGGGAACGAACAAAACAGAAGTGGGTGACATTCCAACCCCAATCCCTTATAAAACCCTTCCTTAATGAGCGGCTGTCGAACACTAATAAATACAGATAAGATAAAGAAAAGGGCACGTGAGCCTTTCCCCACGACCAGGTGTTGAGCTAATAAATCCTCAGGTAATTCAGGTAACCCTTATCTTCGCTTACACCTGAGACGAACGCAAGAACTTAAGCACCTACGCATGTTATATTCCTACGTCAATGTGTGTTGTTTTGCTCTCTCTCTCTCTCTCTCTCTCTCTCTCTCTCTCTCTCTCTCTCTCTCTCTCTCTCTCTCTCTCTCTCTCTCTCTCTCTCTCTCTCTCTAAATGACCCAAGAAAGTTTCAAGACGGAGAAGGACAAATGAGGAGCTTGTGCGAGTGAAAACAAGGACACAATAGCAATAAGACCGCAGGAAGTTCCATGAGAGATAGGAAAGGCGTGGGGAGCTTGGAGGAGACTGAAGAACAATTGCAAAAAGACCATTAAGGGAGTTTCATGAGAGTTTGGAAGGGCGTGGCGATCGAGCTTTATTGGAAACTGAATAACATGACCTAAGGGAGTATCAAGGAAGAGGTTGTACTTACCAAAGAGGGATGTTGGTGGAGGCTTTCCTGGGGCGATGCTGACCTTGTTCCTGTTCGTGGTTGTCAAGTGGAAGCTGAATTGACGTGTAATGAACCTGGAAGAAGAAGAAAAATAAGGTTAAATTGGGTTTAGAGTGATAGATTTTAGGGCGATTTCTAGGTTACGATATGACGTGACACTATAGGAAGATATTATAATTTGTTGGTGGTTTTATAAATAAAAAGAAAGGCAAAGAACGGAGAGAATTGCTTTTGTAATCTACGTACCAATGGAATAATCACACAGTGTTGGTAAAATGATACGAAAAAAAAGGAATAAGTAGGAAGATAAACAAATTGGATACAAATAAATAAACTAGTAAATAAATAAGAAGCAAATAAATAAGAATAATAAGAATAAATGTATAAGATGAAGCAAATAAAAGGAAAAATGAATGAATAAGTTACAAATCAGAAAATGAAAGGAAAACGGGTAGGCTATTAAGGCTGGTTTACACGGACGACAGTTTTGCCACGACATGCCACGACAAATGTCGTGACACAAGCTGGGCACGAGAAGGCCACGAGAAAAGTTGTCGCGCATCTATCGTGCCCTTGTCGTGCACACCCCGTGCAGGTCGCGACAATTGCTTTTACACACACGAAAACGGGCCACGACAAGGGGCACGAGGGGCGTTTCAGGTGGCACGAGGCTGCCACGACAAGCTATGTAGGTGCCACGACAGCCATTTTTTGTCGTGCCCCAATGTTTTTATATAGGGGCGACGTCTTCTGCATGTTGGGGGCGCCCTCCCCCGCAAACTGTGCCGGGCCTGGGCGACTGTCGTAGCCCATTGGGCACTCTTTCGTGCATACTCGTGACACCGGAAGCGCCAACCGCCGCAGGGCTATATATAAGTGACAAGACGAATTCAAAGTTTCACTTTCCATCCAGACGGCCTGCAACATGGACAGAGCTCTCGCCCTCGACATTAACAATCCTGAAGGTTTTTTGGCCCTAGCATGTTTGCTGGCGGCTTGCTACCTCTACCTGAACCCCCAGCGTAGGCGAGGGCCCAGAAGAATTGTTCAAGCACCCCCCCAACATGGAGGAACCCCACCTAGAATGAGAAGAAGAAGACGTGCCCTGTGGTGTCGTAGCTGGCTTCTTCGACGCCCTCTGTTCGGTCAGTACGAACACCTCCTACACGAACTACACAGAGAAGATCGAAGGGGCTACCGGAAGTTTGTTCGTTTCACGCCAGAGGTTTTTGGGGAAATGGTGGAGCGACTTACTCCTCTGGTTGGATGTCAAGACACCAACATGCGTCCTGCTCTTCCCGTGGGCCTCAAGCTGGGAGTGACACTACACTACCTCGCCACGGGAGATGACTACACAAGCCTCCACTACGACTTCAGGGTGTCTGTTCCATCGATCTCCAGATTTGTTCCCAAAGTCCTCAAGGCCATCATCCAAGTTTACAAGGACGAGTACCTGCACTGCCCTCGAACGCCTGAAGCCTGGAAGGAGGTGGCAGACGGATTCTCCGCAGGTGGAACTACCACAACTGCCTCGGCGCCCTGGACGGCAAACACGTACCCATCAGAAGACCACCCCACGCTGGCTCCAAGTTCTTCAATTATAAGAAGTTTCACAGCATCATCCTCTTGGCTTTGGCGGACTCTGGCTTGAGGTTCATCTACGTCGACGTCGGGGCTGAGGGGGGAGCTGGCGATGCAGGCACCTGGAACCGCTGCACCCTACAGCAGGCCATCGAATCAGGAGCGCTCAGCCTGCCAGACGACACTTGCCTGCCTCACGACGACACTCCCCTGCCCTACCACATCGTTGGTGATGATGCCTTCGCCCTGCAGCCGAGGTTGATGAAGCCCTACTCCAACAGAAGCCAGATCCCCCAGCAGAGACTGTTTTCATACCGTCTTTCAAGAGCTCGCCGGGTGGTGGAGAACGCCTTCGGGGTGATGCAGCGCAAGTTCAAGGTTTTCGGAGTCACCCAAGGGATTTTGCCTGCAACAGTGAGAGATGTCGTCACCACCTGCTGCATTCTCCACAACATGGTCGTCACACCCGCCATCCAACCTGCCGAGATAGACCACGAAGACGAGGACCACAACATTGTTCCTGGCAGCTGGAGAGAAGGCGAGACCCTGATGGCAGACCTCGCTCCAGCCAGAGGCAACAACCCCAGCAGGCGAGCAAAGGCCGTGAGGGACTACCTGGCGAACTACTACACTTCAGAAGTTGGAGCTGTGCCCTGGCAGGAACGGCTGGTCTACCCCCGAGGACGCCCCCTGTTATAGTAGGATATCAATGTATTATTATTATTTAATATCACCACGAATTAGGCATACAATTGTCAATGGAAAAACCCCACGACAGATAGATCACGCCACCTTATAGGAATGTCGTCCGTCAGTGTTTACCGTCTCAGTTTTGTACACCTCGCACTCCGATGGTGCGTGGAGGTCACCTTGACATACGTGACCAATTGTAACAATTATTTTCCAACCTGTAACTCGCCACTCCTTCACGAGAGTCCGACTGACACACAACGACAGTCGCTCTCGCTCCGTCGCTTCTTGTACATAAAGGCTACGAATATAATTCGCCTTAAGGAAGCTGAAGTCTTAATCAACACCCTTTAAACGCCCCCCGACAAGCCCGTTACATTTGGTTGGCAGCGGTCACCCCGCGCCTGTGCCTTCGCTACCTCGTTCTCCTCCAAGCCACGAGAACTCACCAACAAACTCCGGGGACAGGCGTACAAGGGAAGAAGGAGTCAACGCACCTGCCGTCCGCGGCACCGCACCTGCCGTCCGCGGCAACGCACAAGGCGCCCACCTACGTGCAACTCACAAGGCGCCAGCTACAAGCATCTCACAAGTCGCCACCTACGTGCAACTCACAAGGCGCCAGCTACAAGCATCTCACAAGTCGCCACCTACGTGCAACTCACAAGGCGCCAGCTACAAGCATCTCACAAGTCGCCACCTACGTGCAACTCACAAGGCGCCAGCTACAAGCCTCGAGCACACCAGCTATAAGCAACTCTCCGGGCGTCCAGCCTACAAGCCTCGAGCACACCAGCTACAAGCAACTCTACAGGCGTCCAGCCTACAAGCCTCGAGCACACCAGCTACAAGCCTACAGGCTCTACAGCCTACAAGCCTCGAGCACACCAGCTTCAAGCAACTCTACAGGCGTCAAGCCTACAAGCCCCGAGCACACCCACAGGCCTACGCAGCCGATAGCGAGGGCCACAATCTGACAGGTCGATATAACACTTGACCCACAACAAATTGCAACAAAAGGTTTCTCGGTGGTTTTCAGTTCCACTGTATATACTGATCAACAGAAAAAAAGTCTACCAAAATCTGACGCCCGGAAATGGGTTAAAACTGAGTCATTTCAAAGATGGCCGCCACCGAGCTTTGAAATCACGAAAACAGCTATAACGTCTTCAAAAATTGTCATAGAAACGGTTATATTCCATGGTTTTAAGGGACCAGCAAGCCATTGGTGTAAATGACATTCATATGTAACCAATATTTTACCTGCTAAAAAGGGAACAAAAACTCAGGAAGAAAAATCAATAGGATTTCCATTTTAACCAAAATGACTGAACAGCTGGTGCCAATGAAACATTTTCTTGTGAACATTGCATAATGACAGTTCAGGTTACATATTTATTCCTCATCACTGTCTTCTAGTTCCTGAAAGACTTGATTTAGTGGATTGTCACAACACGAAACCTGGCATGATCCACATGCAGGCGTACACGGAAGCCCATTTTTTCTGCAGCTGCAACGAGGTGTGCCACAAGCTGTGGTGCAATTGCAGTGTATCACCTTCAGAAGAGTGTTTGGTGCAGCATTCATGTCAGTCATGATAGGTACAAATCGATTGTCCACAAGTCCCCAGCCCCAGTCCAGAGGATCGAGGTTACCCTCCATCCCCATCCAAACCATGACCTGGTAATACACTCGCAGACAATGAAACTTGGTGGCAGATTCCGTTGGGGGAAGACGTTCAGGTGTAATGAAAGACTTAGCAGCAGCGACCTTCTTGCTGAATATCTTGTAACGCATGTCTGCCAGAGAACTTGTGCTTTCCCCACCAAATATAACAGCCATCGCTTGGCTGCCAAGTTTCTTTATTTTAGTTGGGCTCACGCCCCTTGAAGTGAATGTATCTGCACACAACTGGAGGACTTGATCATCTTTCACGAGTTTCTGAAACACTGATTTCTTTCCAATGCCGTACACACGAGAAGTTGAGTCACATCCTGTGAAGGCGTGCAGGAATAAGAGCTGGGTGCATAACTTATTTCCAAGAAGATGTTTCATCCGATTGATGTCATATACTTTCATACTGCTTCTTGATTGGTTGTCTGATCTAAAATATAGCGGCTTTCCATCTGGTATACAGTAATGGAGCAATAGCACCAACAAATCTGTGTCCTCTCCGATTAGTGTGGTGGAATATAGGATTGTGCTGTTTACGGCTGTCTTGGCAATGTCCACATCAGCGTCCCGCTCTGCTTGAATAACTGTACAGCCCACTTTCCTCAGTTCATCACCTATTAAGGTGATCAGCTGTTGTTGTTACTACTGACAGATAAGAATTCATCTCCCTTTCCATCAAATTTAGTATCTCCGGTTAGGTTTACAGTTGGATAGCTGTTGACATGTCTTCGTCTCTGTTGAGTGTTATCCTTTATCGAGGGACCTGCACCATACCCATCAAACACAACAGTTGCTGTTCCATAGTGTTTTGTTGTGAAGTCTGCATATGCTTTGGCTATTTTGCCATATGTATTTCCCTTCCTCCACTTGAGCTTGTGCAGAAAGGATCCACCATCAAGCACGTACCTTTCAGTCTTGAGGTGGGCTGAAGTTGAGGTGTCAGGTGCTCCTTCACTTGCCCGTGTCTTGGTACAGTGGTCGTTGATGGCTTGAGCGAGCTGAGGCTTGTCAGCCTTCCTCAAAATCTTGTTGTCCTCAAAGAGGGATGGCGGTATGGACTGAGCTCAAAACTCATCACGTCCTCAAGTGACAAATCTCCTGTCTGGGATGCTACAAGGAACCGCTGGAACAGCACACTGGGGTCGATGGTTCTGTGAGGAGCAGCCTGGAGAGCTGTAGAACTTCCCAGGGTCTTTGCTTTCTCTGTCCTTTTGATGGAAAAGGAAAACACAGGTTGTCCAATCATTCTCTTGATAATTTTGTTCCCAATAGCTTCATACTCATGCACGTTGACGTCTTCGTTTGCCACGATACCATTTATGATGTTTCTTAATGTAGGGTCAGAGGAGAATGGAGAAAATGCAGTCAACTTTGTGCTTAACTTTGAAAGGTCGGATGCGTCTCTTTCAATTCTGGCACCAGTTGCTTCTATGTGCTGTTCGCTTGTTGCGTATGTGACATCATTGAAGTCCTGCATGGCGACGTTGACCTCAGATGTTATGGGGGCAGACATTGTCCACAATGCTCGCTGTTCCTCTGTCATCTTGCTGCCATGAGTCAAGCCCCCGGTGCCTTTTAGTGATCTCATGAGCGTTTGTTCGATGACTAGATCACAGCTAAGGCCTGCCCAAAATTGGTTTGTTCGCCGGATCACATGAAAACCATTTTGAAACTTTTCATATACTTCTGGGTGTTTGTTCTCCAGTTCATTCATTTCTTGTACGTAGAGATAAGCGGACTTCAGGTAGTTGTAATGTCCAGCTGCTGCAAATATTGGCAAGGCATCAGCAACAGCTTGTAAGTGAGCCTTCCAAGACCCAGTGCGATCTGCCTTGATCATTGCCTGAGCAGTATGGAGCATCTTCTGATAACCCAGCCAAAGCTTACTCGTTTTAGAGTTTGCAACAAGTTCCGATTTCTTCTTTTCAAGTTCATCAGTGATCTTTACAACTGAAGCTGATTCTTCAAGACTGTCAAGAGAGATGTCACCCGTTAGCAAGGACACCAGTGGATAGCTGACCCCTTAAAACCAATGACTGGAACCAACAATGGTGTTTCTATGTCAATAATTGAAGAAGTTATAGCTCCTTTCGTGATTTCGATGCTCGGCGGCGGCCATCTTGAAATTGACTCGGTTTTAACCCATTTCCGGATGTCAGATTTTGGTAGACTTTCTTTCTGTTGATCAGTATATCCTGTGGGATTGAAAACCACTGAGAAACCTTTTGTTGCAATTTGTTGTGGGTTGGGTGACTGTTTCTCATAAATTGACCCGTCCCCGCGGCCATCTCCCGGTGCCTGGAAGCTGTTCCCACTACCGTTTCTTGCAAGGCGTCTTCTCAAGAGGTTCCACACCCAAGTCGTCTTCTCTGCCACAGCCGCCCATCTCTTACTATAACAAGGACGACGCGGCCATCATACGTCTGGCGGCAGTGTACCGGCTCCCAACCGCGGCCGCTCAACTTGCTGGGTCAGCAGTTTTTCAACCGCCATTGCGAGTCCTCCGATGTCAGCCCATCCCTCACCTCTCACCGCCGCTGTGGCCGCGGCCGAGGTTTCCTGACGCGCCTACAACGACTGCACGTCCCCCAGGGCATCACAAGCCGTCGCCCTCTCCACTACATCAGCTGATTAATCTTGGTATTTGTGGATATTCCATTCTTGTCCCAATTTGCCGACTCGGCTCATTTTCATTATTATCCGTGCAGAGGCACGATTTTTTTTTATTTCTGTGTTCCTAACACTGTTCTTCAGTCATAATTGTGAGAGTAACGTTCATTCCTATACGATATTGATTCTTTCTTATAGTTTGCTAGCGAGTCTATTGAGTATAGTGTGAGTTCCCTTATCAAAGTTAATCTTCATCAGTGTGCCCTGCCTCCGTTTTCTTTTCACCGCTCGAGAGAAAACGTGAGCTTCAATGGTATACTCACTTAACATACCACTTTGTTTATATAGTTATTCTTTCATTATACCCATTTCATTAGGGCATTCCATTATAACCTTAACTTCTATTACGTCTATACAGGCACCTTGCTAGCCATTCTTTCTTGCCTTTTTAGGGTTTTCAATGCAAACTATTCATTCCTACACGTTCCGTTTATTGGTTCATATTTACAGCTATCAACATATGCTCCTCTTTTGTGAATGGTTTACACCATAGTATGAACAAAGACACTCTCGCTAAACTCGGCGACACCTTTAAACAGTTGGCTCTTCCTTCAAGTGAGGAGGAATTGGAGCAAGGTGCAAACACCGGTGATTTAAATGTGGTGAATTTGCGATCGGGGGCTACGTACTCTTCCCTCCCAAGGGATAGCGCCCCTTCACCTTCAGAATCGTCTGAATACTTAACCCCCACTCGGCCGATCACAATGCCTGTCGATCCACCTCCCCCTCCTCCTGGGGCCCCACACCACTTCCCACCGCCCCCGATTCCGGTCCTTCCAACTCACGCCAGGATTCGACACTTCTCCAGGAGGCGAGACCGATTTTTCGGCGCGACAGTTTTTAGATTTGTGTGAATCTGCCATCGTAAATTCCTCCATTACGGAAGATCATGATAAAATCGCTTTCATTCGGTCACGGTTACTTCCAGGCTCTCGGGCACTGAATTTGATGCAGTCCTCAGCGTTCGCTTCGGGGGACATTGGTGTAAACTATGAGGTTTTAAAGGAATTTCATTAAAATCTTCGGGGCGGAGTAAACCAAGCATCGTTAGACAGATGGCACACACGGTTGAGTCCTCCAAAAATTCCTCAACAAAGCCGATTTGGGACGCCATGATTGAGGCAAATCAGCTGGCGGTTGACTGTGTCAAGAGCCTGGAAGACGCGCTCTGGCTTCCAGGGGGCTGTATGCAAAAGCACCAGGTGAAGACAGCTTTCGAGTTGTTTTTTTACTTATTTCATATTTCAGAGAAGAACCGCCGTTCTGCCCTCCCTTTGGCCTTCAAACCGAGCGGGAAGTTGGTTGACTTCGTCTCAGAGTTAGAGGTCAAGGTTCAGGAACACCCTCACCATCAACCCCTCGCAACGGCTGCAGCATTGCAAGCACAAAGTAAGGCATCTCTCACCTGTAGTTTTTGCAAACAATCAGGACATTCTGAACATTCTTGTTTCGCGAAACGTAGGGAATCAACACATTCGAGACGGGGCTCAGATAGGAGGTCAGGAGGTTACAGGGGCGGGCATCATTCATCACACAGGAACCCTAGGCCAAACCATCAGCGGAAGGCTGCCTTTTGCCATATCCACGGGAATTGTTTTCATGATTCAGACAGTTGTTCTGCAATACAAAAGGCCAAGGAGGAACAGAAGTACAAGTCCTCAGCGGACAGTAAGCCACACTCCTCTTCTCAGAATAAAAAGACATGACTTCGTGACAGCCCCGAGGCGTACATCCAAGTGTCCCTTAAGGAAAATACTTATTGGGAGCAACTTGACTCCGTCATTGCCGCCTTGGGACGGACAAGCATAATTGCCCTCCCTTGCAAGGTGGGCAACACTTCACTCACCTTAGCGGTTGACACAGGTGCCACAGTCAATGTCATATCCGACTCCGCTTACAGGTCACTGACACGACAAGCGAGTGGGGAAAATTGGCCGCTCCAAGAGAACGACCTGAATGTGATAGGCGTGACGGGCACCACTTTGGGAATCCTTGGGCGAGTACCACTAACAGTCAGCTTACATGAAAAAGTATGTCCCTTTCGAGATTTCTTTTATGTCTCTAGCAGGTTTGCTTTACCTGTGGATGGGATCTTAGGATTGAACGCCATGAAAGACCTGCACATCGCCATAAACCCTGTAAGCAACGCGATCGTGTATCAAGGCCGACGCATACAGTGGATGGTCAATCCATCGCCTCTGTCAACTGTAATCTCACCCTCAGAGGTGGAAAATGACCAACCCACCACAGACTCAGGGGCTGCCACCGCCCAAGTGTCCCCTCTTACGGTCAAACCACACGAAACCATTGCAGACTTGTGGCGGACAGTAACGGCAGTCGTAGAAGGTCCTCATATAGTTCCGGATCGTGCTGCAAACTTGTTAAAATCCGTTTGCCTAACGCCCTCCGGCGGGCAGTGATGTGTATCGACGGAGTTCTCACGTACACCGCGTGACGGTGGAGGTAACTCTTGCAACAGTCAAGTAGGGAGGTTTTGCAGAGGCATTGGTAATAAACACGTCTGGATCCCCTGTATCCTTAAAACACGGTGTTCGATTATGCCAGTGTCTAGTGTATGGGAGAAATGTCGCCCCGGAACCAGCTGAATACCCTTCAGCCCAAGTTTCCGGCATATCCTCGGCGTGTCAGGCTTCTCCCGAACAAGACACAGCTCATTTAGAGGCGTTCCTAAAAGTTGCACACTATTCCGAAATTAAGCCAACCTTAGTCCAGCTTCTGGAGCATTATCGGGGGGCGCTTGCTCTACCAGGCGAGCCGCTTGGAGTTACGCAGTGTGCTGAACACCACATTAAGTTAAAACCCACTACAAATCCTGTATATATCAATGCGTACAAGCTCCCCCACAGTCAGAGGGAGGTGGTGCAACAACTTATCTCTGAAATGTTAGAACAAGGTGTCATCAAAGAATCGAATTCCCCGTGGAATTCGCCCTTGTTCCTGGTTCCAAAGAAAGACGGCTCTTATCGTCCTGTGATTGATTTCCGGCGTGTGAACACCGCGACCGTGGATGATCATTTTCCGCTTCCCGTTCTTAGAGATCTTCTGATGTGTCTCGGTAGAGGAAATAAAGTCTTTACGAGTCTTGATCTGGTCAGTGGCTACTGGCAACTGCCCATGGCCCCCGAGTCACGTGAAATAACGGCTTTCAGCACGCCTCATGGCCACTATGAGTGGACGAGGATGCCGTTCGGGCTCAAAGGAGCTCCCTTGACCTTCCAAAGGACAATGAACAGTATTTTTGGTGACTTGCTGGGCAACTCTGTCTATGTGTATTTAGACGACATCATCATAGCAAGTAAAGACGTGCATGCACACATGGAAACACTAAAAGCAGTCCTACACAGACTTCAAGAGGTCGGATTAAAGCTCAAAATCACCAAATGTGAATTTTTAAAGCCTCGGATCAAGTTCTTGGGGCATGTCGTGGACGAATTCGGCATCCATACAGTGGACGACAAAATAAAGGCTATTGCCGAGTTCCCTCAGCCAACGTCTGCGGACAAGGTACGGTCTTTCTTGGGTGTCGCAGGTTATTACAGGCCTTTCATTAAGGACTTCGCAGCTCGCGCGAGTCCCCTAACCCATCTTTTAAAGAAAGACGTGCCATTTCAGTGGCTCCCAGCTCAACAAATGAGTTTTGAGGATTTAAAGAAAGCGCTTACACAGGCTCCGGTCCTTGTCTTTCCGGATTTCAAGGACCCCTTTCAGCTTTGTACCGACGCTTCGGCTAGTGGAGTAGGAGCCGCGCTGATGCAAACAGATATGTCCGGCAAAAAGCATGTGATAGCGTTCGCCAGTCGAGTACTTACAGCTCCGGAAAAGAACTATTCTGTTACCCACCTAGAGGCTCTTGCCATTGTGTGGGCTCTGAAGCATTTTCGTGACATTGTGATGGGGTACAAAATTGTGGTGTTTACGGACCACGCTGCCATAACTGATCTTTTCAAGGGAAAAAACCTACACGGTCGTCTGGCAAGATGGTTCTTAACGATCCAAGCATACAATCCGGAGATAAAATACATCACCGGGAAAACAAATGTGGTCGCAGATGCCTTATCTCGGAATGTTCCGATAGGCGCGATTACCACCCCAGAGGTCATCCACAACTTCACTTCACCTGAGCTACACACTGCTCAGCGTGACCACCCTGTGTGGAAGAGGTTAATTTACGCCCTCGAGTCGGGAGACGAATCAAACCTTCCTGAATTGCCAGTTCCCTTTTCACAATTCTTCCTATCAGAGGACAACCTCCTTTGTAGGTCATGGCCAACCAAACCGGTACCTATAGACCAACTGGTCATCCCAGACATATACGTCCCCGTGACGCTTAAGCTGGTCCATAACACACCCATTGCGGGTCACCCAGGAAGAGACAAGACGCTATCTGTCACCAGACGAAAATTCTACTGGCCCACATTACGGGTTGATGTAGAAAACATGTCGCACATTGCGTCGTTTGTGCTAAGCACAAGGGGTCCGTCAAAGGGCCAGCACCTATGTTACAATACCCAGTACCAGAGGCGCCATGGGATGTTGTTAATATAGACTTACTACAGCTCCCCAGAGCCAACATGGCTCGCGCTACTTATTGGTGTGCGTCGACCAGTTCTCTAGGTTTCTAGTTCTAGCGCCTCTCAAGGACAAGACACCCACACGCGTGGCCCATGCCCTCGTGACTCACGTGTTGTGTCCACATTCGTCTCCTCGAATTCTTCTGAGTGACAATGGCACCGAGTTTAGGAACTCAGTATTGAGCGAAATATGCGCTCAGTTTAACATCACGCAATCCTTCATCACAGCTTACCACCCAGCTGCTAATGAGTTGGCGGAGAGGGCTAATAGGAAAATCTTACAGGTCCTCAGGCCTATCGTGAACGATCTCCACGATAATTGGGAGGATTGGCTATCGCATATAGCCGCTTCCATAAATACGTCGGTAAACGACTCTACGGGGAAGTCTCCCTACTACATCTTGTATGGGGTGGAGAAACGTCTTCCGTACGACTTCCTAACAACCCCACAGCAACCTCTCTACAACATTGATAGGTACGCACAACAGCAGATGCATATGTTTTCCAAGATACACTCAGAAGTTAGGTGTACGTTAAAAGCTACGAAGGTTGAAATGATGTCAAAACAACACAAACAGGCCGTCCCGGTGAATTTCAAAGAGGGTGACACAGTCATGATTAAGCAAGCGGAAAGGAGTTCGAAACTGGGGGCTAAATTTGTGGGTCCTTACCGAGTTGTTCGGAATGTCAGGGGAAATCGGTTCGAGGTTCTCGAGTCGAATAGTGGAGTCAGTCTAGAAGTTCACAGTGATCGTCTGAAAGTAATTCCCTCACCTTTGGACCTTGATATTGGTACTTCCCCCTCAGAGTCTCTTGTAACTAATAATATGCTTACTTTAAAACTGTGTTTCATTCTCTTTAAGTGTTTGTGGATGTCTGTAGTTAGCCATTGAAACTTTTATTGAATAATAAACAAAAAACAAAAAACAAAATGACATGGAAAAAAATGAAAAGGTACCAAAAAAAAGATATATAAGAAATGTAAGAAATATAAGAAAATATAAGAAAAGCTACCCACTGAAACATATATTGAATGAGAAATAAAAAAAATGAAATGGAAAACTAAACTTAGAAGGTACCAAAATAAAAAAAATAATAAGAAATAATAGCATGCTAATAATGAAAGTTATAAAAGCTATATGATTAAAGTAGAACAATATACAATGAATCTCTAGTAACTTGAAAAGAGCAAATGTCTACCAATGAAAAAAGTGTATTTGGACAAATAAAATATATTAGTGAGATTGCATTAAACTTTAACTCAAAAGATTTCACCATACTTGATGACATACTATTTTCTAACAAGTTCATTATAAAAAAAAAAAAAAAAATATATATATATATATATATATATATATATATATATATATATATATATATATATATATATATATATATATATATATATATATATGTGTGTGTGTGTGTGTGTGTATATATATATATATATATATATATATATATATATATATATATATATATATATATATATATATATATATATATATATATATATATATAAATTCAGAACAAGATCCGCACTCTTGAATTTCGACAATACCGTAAAAGAAACAGATCGAACTACAAAAGAAACAGATCGAACTATAGAAAGAAAGTGAGAGAGAGAGGGGATTGGGGGTTGGGGGAGCTGGGGTCACAGGTAAAGAAAGGGGTGGGGGTGAGGAGGTAAGGTCACAGGTAGAGAAGAAGGGGTGGGTTGGCAGGAAAGGAAGTGAGAGAAAAGGGTTTGGGGGTCAAGGAAGGGGGGTGAGGTCATCGGTAGATAAAGGGGTGGGTTTTTTTTTTGGGGGGGGGGCAGGGAAGGAGGGAGGGCAAAGGTAATTAACAGGGCAAGGGTCTCAGGTGACAGGTAACTACTTCTGTCTTCAACCGACACGAAACAAGAAGCTGTGTATGAACGCATACTTTGAATAAGTTGTTTGAGTGGTTTCACTACTTAGTTCATGGACCCACAAGATGTCCATGCAAGCGTACTTGTATTACTTTCTACAATTAATGTCATTACTTGTGTTTTTCCTAATTCCTTCAAAGCGCATGCAATACACAATGCGTCCATGCAAGCCCACTTATGAAGTTTGAGTAAGTGCTGTCACTATTTTTTTTTTCTAAGTCCTACACAATCCAATGAACCTAAAAGCTATTCCTGCAAGCGTACTTCTAGTGTTGACATACTTGATTCTATCTAACTGCACTAATGTGTGCTCTATAAGATGCACATGCATAGCTACTTTTTGTAAGTGCTACATATGAAATTTTTCTAAGTGCAACTAATGTGTCTACGAGACTACTGTCTGCATTCAACAAATCGACATGCACATGCATAGCTAATTTTTCTAAGTGCTGCATATCTAATTTTTCTAAGTGCAACTAATGTGTCTACAAGACTACTGTCTACATTCAACAATTCTACTAAGTTACCTAATTTTTTTTATTGTTTTTTTGCTAGCTATATGGTCTTCTCTATTTTCAGTTATATTTCCTATCATATTGTAGGCCATTATTTTTTAACTATCCTAGCTATTACTTTTTATATATGTTTTGTTTTTCCCTATCTATTTTTTATGTTTCTTTTTAGCTGCTAAACTTTAATTTTCTTATAGTCTACCTACCTACCTATCTACCTGCCTGCCTAGCTACCTAACTTTTAGAGTTACGATAGGAAGGATTTGTCATTATCATTCTCTTTTAGGAAGTGCAACCAAGAGGTTGCTCTTTTTTGGAGTGCCTACATAAGAAAATACAAGTTGTGTGAACACAGCAAGTATTAAGTTATGTGTGGCTAGTCAGTCATTCTCTTTTTTTTTAAGTGCATAACAGAGCTAGAGCAGAGTCATAGCAGAGTTATGCGTAGTCAAGTCATTCTCTTTTTAGTAATTGATTGCGGCCTTTAAAAAGGAGGCTGACCTCCGCAGAGGCCAGGAAAGGTGAGGTTTTTAATTGTCCTCGTCAAGGTTCAGGGCCTGGGGTGTGTTGTGGCTGGGCGTCATGGATCTAACGTCCTTTACAGGGCTTATGGTGGGCAGGCTGAAGGGTGACATCGGAGGAAAGGTGTGCTGGACCGGTATCTGCTGCTGGATCACAGGAACGGTCTGGAATTGTGGCGGTAAATAGTCTGACTCGGAGGCCAGGACCCATGCTGGTACTGCGATGACTGCCCCGCCGCTTGAACAATCTGGGTGGCCGCTGGAGTAGAAGGCTGGCTAGAACTTGGAGGTGGTGCTTGAGGCTCGTGCATGTGGGAAACAGATGAATCCATCGCCCTTCGCATTCTCCTGTGCATGGCCTGGCGATGCTGAAGAGGACGCCGCTTGCTGCACTCGTTGGCGTACACCATCATGTTGGCCTGCAGCTCCTCGCAGTCGTCATCCTCGAGGTGGGCCAGCTTGTACCGGAGCATGTTGAGAAATGCGTCGACCTCCCTCTCGCGGTGTCATCTGCTTCTCCAGTTGCTGAGCTGCGTGGTCTACCAGGCGTTGAATTTGGCCCCGAACAGGTGTTGTAGGAGTGGCAGAATGAAGGGCTCGACGGCGGGCGATGGAGTGAGCTGACAGGTCAGAGTCAGCATCACTGAGAAGATCGGGAGACGCTGCAGTGGCTTGGGAGAAGGTGTCCGAAGGGGTCTGCTCGTGGGCAATGTGCCCCTTGAGGAAGCCCCACGTCTCCATGATGGTCTCCTCACTCTTGGACCGCTTGCGTCGAGGAGCACCACTCTTGTTCTCCTTCTTCTCAATCCTGCCGTACTCCGTCCGACGATTGTCAAATAGTTTCTTGACCTGCTGGTGCGTAGCCCCCTCGAACTTCGCCGCAATCTCCTTCCACAGGTTAGTCTTGTGGTTCGGGTCCATCCACCGGGCGTGGGTCTTGTCGTACAGCTCGGGGTTTGTAGCCACAAAGTCAGCCACTTCCAACACTTGGGCAGGGGTGAAGGAGTACTCCGGGATGTCCTTCTTCGATGTGCGGGATCTCTTTTTCTTGGCCGGCGGCGCAGGTGGTGTATCGGTGAAGAGATCCTGGCTTTGGATCTCTTCTATCTCCTGCGACATAATTTCCGGTGTCTGGCTACGTTCAGGGTCAGGCTCGTCAGGTGAGTCGTCCTGGACGATCTTGGTGGGCTGGGGTTGCTTGGGGTTGACCATCTTGATGATGTGTTGTGAACGGCGGGCCAGCAGGGAATGGAAATACAGGCTGTACCTGCCTTGCTTTTATAGGGGGGTCGCGGATCAAGGTGCTACAGCGTCTCAGCCAATCAGCGTCGAGTATTTTTCCCCGCCTACGCCGCCCACAACTCATTCCGCCTCTGACTGTCGTGCCCTCCACATCTCGTCGCGCGCCGCTCGTGACACCTCGTGGCAATAAAATTAAATAAAATTTTTCTGTCGCGTCAAGCCCGTGCCACTGTCGCTGCAGGCCATTTTGCCTGTCGTGCCCTCCTCGGCACCCCTTGGATTTCTACAGTGACACTGACACTTGCACGACTTTGTGGCACGCAGCGGGAGGCTCCCGCACTGTTCCCGCACTGTTCACGACGACTTCACACACTGTTCACGCATAGGTTACGAATGCGCGCCCAATAGTGCCCACATTGACACGAACTGGCACGACGTATTTACGCATAGTTTACGCACTGTTCGCGCAAAGTTTACGCACTTCCCGCATTGGCCCGACGAGTTTGCGCTATTCGGAGGCCGTCGTGGCGATTTGGGCACGCCATATAAAAAGGGGGCCTCCCCACCCCTGGCGTCATTTTTGGATTGCCTGTGGAAGAGACAACATGCTGAATTCCAGAGACAGCGTCGTAGCAGAGAAGAGAAGATGCCTATACCTGGCGGCTGCTCTAGCCATTGTTGAAGAGCAGCAGAAAAGGGTGCAAGAGGCAGAAGATGAAGAAAAGGCAACCCCACCTCGAAGAAGGACACCAAGGAAAGTGTGGGTCAGGAAATGGTTGGCCAGAAGACAGGAGTTTGGACAGTATGACACGCTACTGACTGAACTCCACAAGGAAGATCCAAGGGGCTACAAGAATTACCTCAGAATCACACCTGACCTGTTCCAAGAGATGGTTGAGAAGTTAACCCCTCACCTCCAGAAACAGTCCACCTTTATGAGGGAACCGCTTCCAGTTGGACTCAAGCTGGCTGCCACCCTCCGCTTCCTAGCCACTGGAAAATCCTATCCAAGTCTGCAGTTCAGCTTCAGGGTTGAAGCAAGTACAATCTGCAAGTTTATACCCAAGGTGTGTCAAGCCATCATCGCGGTCTACAAGGACGAAGTGCTCCGCTGCCCCAAAACTGAAAAGATGTGGAAGGAAGTTGCTGCCAAGTTCAGCTCCAGATGGAACTACCACAACTGTCTGGGAGCTGTATAGATCGTGACCCGAGTGTATATTTAACGTGTCTCCCCAACTCTTAAATGGCAAGTTAAAGTCTCTCATAATTACGGCTTCAAATTGATTGCATGTTAGAAATTTGTTCGAACAGTTTTCTGTCTATTTGCATTGCTTGGTTTGGAGGTCTGTAAACAATGCCAATAACTAATTTACTCGAATGGTTTTTAATCTCTACGAAAACGGTGTCTATATTATTTATTATTTACGACTAGTTTGCGCATTGGCACGACCGAGTTCGTGCCAATGCGTGCCACAAAGTCGTGCAAGTGTCAGTGTGGCATGTGGCATATCGTGGCAAAACTGTCGTCCGTGTAAACCAGCCCTAAGGCTGGTTTACACGGACGACAGTTTTGCCACGACGGGCCACGGGGCGCCACGAGGAGTCGTGCCCTTGTCGTGAAGGGGCCACGATATGCCACGACAAACTGTCGTGCCACCTCGTGTCCGTGTAAATACAACTGTCGTGGCAGCCCGCGGCCTTGTCGCGACAACCCGAAATTTTTTGAACATGCTCAATATTTGGTCACGACAGTGCCACGAGAAAAATGTTAAATCTGTCGTGCCCATTCTGTCGTGCCACCTCGTAGCCCCTTCACGACAAGGGCACGACACCTCGTGGCGCCCCGTGGCCCGTCGTGGCAGAAGATGAACTGTCGTGGCAGCCACGACGTCGTGCCCTGTCGTCCGTAGAAATCCAAGGGGTGCCGAGGAGGGCACGACAGGCAAAATGGCCTGCAGCGACAGTGGCACGGGCTTGACGCGACAGAAAAATTTTATTTAATTTTATTGCCACGAGGTGTCACGAGCGGCGCGCGACGAGATGTGGAGGGCACGACAGTCAGAGGCGGAATGAGTTGTGGGCGGCGTAGGCGGGGAAAAATACTCGACGCTGATTGGCTGAGACGCTGTAGCACCTTGATCCGCGACCCCCCTATAAAAGCAAGGCAGGTACAGCCTGTATTTCCATTCCCTGCTGGCCCGCCGTTCACAACACATCATCAAGATGGTCAACCCCAAGCAACCCCAGCCCACCAAGATCGTCCAGGACGACTCACCTGACGAGCCTGACCCTGAACGTAGCCAGACACCGGAAATTATGTCGCAGGAGATAGAAGAGATCCAAAGCCAGGATCTCTTCACCGATACACCACCTGCGCCGCCGGCCAAGAAAAAGAGATCCCGCACATCGAAGAAGGACATCCCGGAGTACTCCTTCACCCCTGCCCAAGTGTTGGAAGTGGCTGACTTTGTGGCTACAAACCCCGAGCTGTACGACAAGACCCACGCCCGGTGGATGGACCCGAACCACAAGACTAACCTGTGGAAGGAGATTGCGGCGAAGTTCGAGGGGGCTACGCACCAGCAGGTCAAGAAACTATTTGACAATCGTCGGACGGAGTACGGCAGGATTGAGAAGAAGGAGAACAAGAGTGGTGCTCCTCGACGCAAGCGGACCAAGAGGGAGGAGACCATCATGGAGACGTGGGGCTTCCTCAAGGGGCACATTGCCCACGAGCAGACGACCCCTTCGGACACCTTCTCCCAAGCCACTGCAGCGTCTCCCGATCTTCTCAGTGATGCTGACTCTGACCTGTCAGCTCACTCCATCGCCCGCCGTCGAGCCCTTCATTCTGCCACTCCTACAACACCTGTTCGGGGCCAAATTCAACGCCTGGTAGACCACGCAGCTCAGCAACTGGAGAAGCAGATGACACCGCGAGAGAGGGAGGTCGACGCATTTCTCAACATGCTCCGGTACAAGCTGGCCCACCTCGAGGATGACGACTGCGAGGAGCTGCAGGCCAACATGATGGTGTACGCCAACGAGTGCAGCAAGCGGCGTCCTCTTCAGCATCGCCAGGCCATGCACAGGAGAATGCGAAGGGCGATGGATTCATCTGTTTCCCACATGCACGAGCCTCAAGCACCACCTCCAAGTTCTAGCCAGCCTTCTACTCCAGCGGCCACCCAGATTGTTCAAGCGGCGGGGCAGTCATCGCAGTACCAGCATGGGTCCTGGCCTCCGAGTCAGACTATTTACCGCCACAATTCCAGACCGTTCCTGTGATCCAGCAGCAGATACCGGTCCAGCACACCTTTCCTCCGATGTCACCCTTCAGCCTGCCCACCATAAGCCCTGTAAAGGACGTTAGATCCATGACGCCCAGCCACAACACACCCCAGGCCCTGAACCTTGACGAGGACAATAAAAAACCTCACCTTTCCTGGCCTCTGCGGAGGTCAGCCTCCTTTTTAAAGGCCTCCTCTAGGAGGCCGCAATCAATTACTAAAAAGAGAATGACTTGACTACGCATAACTCTGCTATGACTCTGCTCTAGCTCTGTTATGCACTTAAAAAAAAAGAGAATGACTGACTAGCCACACATAACTTAATACTTGCTGTGTTCACACAACTTGTATTTTCTTATGTAGGCACTCCAAAAAAGAGCAACCTCTTGGTTGCACTTCCTAAAAGAGAATGATAATGACAAATCCTTCCTATCGTAACTCTAAAAGTTAGGTAGCTAGGCAGGCAGGTAGATAGGTAGGTAGGTAGACTATAAGAAAATTAAAGTTTAGCAGCTAAAAAGAAACATAAAAAATAGATAAGGAAAAACAAAACATATATAAAAAAGTAATAGTTAAAACATAATGGCCTACAATATGATAGGAAATATAACTGAAAATAGAGAAGACCATATAGCTAGCAAAAAAACAATAAAAAAAATTAGGTAACTTAGTAGAATTGTTGAATGTAGACAGTAGTCTTGTAGACACATTAGTTGCACTTAGAAAAATTAGATATGCAGCACTTAGAAAATTAGCTATGCATGTGCTTGTCGATTTGTTGTATGCAGTCAGTATTCTCTTTGACTCATTAGTTGCTCTTAGAAAATTTCATATGTAGCACTTACAAAAGTAGCTATGCATGTGCATCTTATAGAGCACATTAGTGCAGTTAGATAGAATCAAGTATGTCAACACTAGAAGTACGCTTGCAGGAATAGCTTTTAGGTTCATTGGATTGTGTAGGACTTAGAAAAAAAAAATAGTGACAGCACTTACTCAAACTTCATAAGTGGGCTTGCATGGACGCATTGTGTATTGCATGCGCTTTGAAGGAATTAGGAAAAACACAAGTAATGACATTAATTGTAGAAAGTAATACAAGTACGCTTGCATGGACATCTTGTGGGTCCATGAACTAAGTAGTGAAACCACTCAAACAACTTATTCAAAGTATGCGTTCATACACAGCTTCTTGTTTCGTGTCGGTTGAAGACAGAAGTAGTTACCTGTCACCTGAGACCCTTGCCCTGTTAATTACCTTTGCCTCCCTCCTTCCCTGCCCCCCCAAAAAAACCCACCCCTTTATCTACCGATGACCTCACCCCATTCCTTGACCCCCAAACCCTTTTCTCTCACCTCCTTTCCTGCCAACCCACCCTTCTTCTCTACCTGTGACCTTACCTCCCTCACCCCACCCCTTTCCTTACTCAGACCCCAGCTCCCCCCCCCCTCTCTCTCTCTTTCTATAGTTCGATCTGTTTCTTTTGTAGTTCAATCTGTTTCTTTTACGGTATTGTCGAAATTTAAGAGTGCGGATCTTGTTCTGAATTTATATATATATATATATATATATATATATATATATATATATATATATATATATATATATATATATATATATATATATATATATATATATATATATATATATATATATATATATATATATATATATATATATATATATATATATATATTTTTTTTTTTTTTCTAATGAACTTGTTAGAAAATAGTATGTCATCAAGTATGGTGTAACCTTTTGAGTTAAAGTTTAATGCAATCTCACTAATATATTTTATTTGTCCAAATACACTTTTTTCATTGGTAGACATTTGCTCTTTTCAAGTTACTAGAGATTCATTGTATATTGTTCTACTTTAATCATATAGCTTTTATAACTTTCATTATTAGCATGCTATTATTTCTTATTATTTTTTTTATTTTGGTACCTTCTAAGTTTAGTTTTCCATTTCATTTTTTTTATTTCTCATTCAATATATGTTTCAGTGGGTAGCTTTTCTTATATTTTCTTATATTTCTTACATTTCTTATATATCTTTTTTTTGGTACCTTTTCATTTTTTCCATGTCATTTTGTTTTTTGTTTTTTGTTTATTATTCAATAAAAGTTTCAATGGCTAACTACAGACATCCACAAACACTTAAAGAGAATGAAACACAGTTTTAAAGTAAGCATATTATTAGTTACAAGAGAGTACAATTTATATTACATATTTATTAGTTTTCACTCGGCGTCTTGGGGGCGTCCTCGGGGGTAGACCAGCCGTTCCTGCCAGGGCACAGCTCCAACTTCTGAAGTGTAGTAGTTCGCCAGGTAGTCCCTCACGGCCTTTGCTCGCCTGCTGGGGTTGTTGCCTCTGGCTGGAGCGAGGTCTGCCATCAGGGTCTCGCCTTCTCTCCAGCTGCCAGGAACAATGTTGTGGTCCTCGTCTTCGTGGTCTATCTCGGCAGGTTGGATGGCGGGTGTGACGACCATGTTGTGGAGAATGCAGCAGGTGGTGACGACATCTCTCACTGTTGCAGGCAAAATCCTTGGGTGACTGAAAACCTTGAACTTGCGCTGCATCACCCCGAAGGCGTTCTCCACCACCCGGCGAGCTCTTGAAAGACGGTATGAAAACAGTCTCTGCTGGGGATCTGGCTTCTGTTGGAGTAGGGCTTCATCAACCTCGGCTGCAGGGCGAAGGCATCATCACCAACGATGTGGTAGGGCAGGGGAGTGTCGTCGTGAGGCAGGCAAGTGTCGTCTGGCAGGCTGAGCGCTCCTGATTCGATGGCCTGCTGTAGGGTGCAGCGGTTCCAGGTGCCTGCATCGCCAGCTCCCCCCTCAGCCCCGACGTCGACGTAGATGAACCTCAAGCCAGAGTCCGCCAAAGCCAAGAGGATGATGCTGTGAAACTTCTATAATTGAAGAACTTGGAGCCAGCGTGGGTGGTCTTCTGATGGGTACGTGTTTGCCGTCCAGGGCGCCGAGGCAGTTGTGGTAGTTCCACCTGCGGAGAATCCGTCTGCCACCTCCTTCCAGGCTTCAGGCGTTCGAGGGCAGTGCAGGTACTGTCCTTGTAAACTTGGATGAGTGCATTGAGGAGTTTGGGATCAAATCTGGTGATCGTTGGAACTTACACCCTGAAGTCGTAGTGGAGGCTTGTGTAGTCATCTCCCGTATGAGGTAGCGTAGTGTCACTCCCAGCTTGAGGCCCACGGGAAGAGCAGGACGCATGTTGGTGTCTTGACATCCAACCAGAGGAGTAAGTCGCTCCACCATTTCCCCAAAAACCTCTGGCGTGAAACGAACAAACTTCCGGTAGCCCCTTCGATCTTCTCTGTGTAGTTCGTGTAGGAGGTGTTCGTACTGACCGAACAGAGGGCGTCGAAGAAGCCAGCTACGACACCACAGGGCACGTCTTCTTCTTCTCATTCTAGGTGGGGTTCCTCCATGTTGGGGGGGTGCTTGAACAATTCTTCTGGGCCCTCGCCTACGCTGGGGGTTCAGGTAGAGGTAGCAAGCCGCCAGCAAACATGCTAGGGCCAAAAAACCTTCAGGATTGTTAATGTCGAGGGCAAGAGCTCTGTCCATGTTGCAGGCCGTCTGGATGGAAAGTGAAACTTTGAATTCGTCTTGTCACTTATATATAGCCCTGCGGCGGTTGGCGCTTCCGGTGTCACGAGTATGCACGAAAGAGTGCCCAATGGGCTACGACAGTCGCCCAGGCCCGGCACAGTTTGCGGGGGAGGGCGCCCCCAACATGCAGAAGACGTCGCCCCTATATAAAAACATTGGGGCACGACAAAAAATGGCTGTCGTGGCACCTACATAGCTTGTCGTGGCAGCCTCGTGCCACCTGAAACGCCCCTCGTGCCCCTTGTCGTGGCCCGTTTTCGTGTGTGTAAAAGCAATTGTCGCGACCTGCACGGGGCGTGCACGACAAGGGCACGATAGATGCGCGACAACTTTTCTCGTGGCCTTCTCGTGCCCAGCTTGTGTCACGACATTTGTCGTGGCATGTCGTGGCAAAACTGTCGTCCGTGTAAACCAGCCTTTAGGGACGAGCAAGAAGGTTATCAAACAAAGATAAATAAATAGGATGCAAATAAATAAATAAATAGGAGGTAAATAAATAAGAATAATAAGAATAAATAAATAAGATGAAGCAAATAAAATGAAGAATGAATGAATGTTACAAATCAGAGGAGGAAAGGCAAAAGGGTAGGCTATTATGTCTGACGGGCAAGAATTAAGGTTATCAAACAAACATATCTGTCGAGTATGATGGTAAAGCTTTATCAAAATTACTCTTTAATCACTCGTTTATGAGCGGGTTAACTTAATAAACATGGTATACCTAATAAAAATAATAAATGTAATAGATACATAAGCGTGGATTCATTTTCCAAGTATTTGACCCTTTCAGTTAAAAAAAATGTCTATTTATATATTCTACTACACTCCATATATCCCTTCTCGGTATATTAAGGGTGGTATTGCTAGACGGAAGTTCGAGGACAAGTTACTTCCCATGAAGTCAAGTCGTTACTGAGAGTACTTGAAATGCCCGCCAAAATACTGGAACATGGTCGAGTGTCGAGGACACGGGTACCCCCGTGTCTTCGTCGAAATCGTGATTTAAATTGTTATCAGAATTTAGACAATGTAAAAAATACAATAAATTATAAAATAAATTTTCGGGAAAAAAATATCCTATTAGGCAGAACACTAGTGTTTCTCTGATAACAGTACCCGTTCCGCGTTTTACAAGAATAAGGCGTCGTGACAACAACAAGCTCCCCCCTCCGGCCTGGCGTCACGCGGGAGAGGAAGGCTGCCGCCATTACTACAATTCATCATCCATATACAGGTAAGACCAAGCGTATTTTCCCGGCTGTGAATGATTGTTTAGTGTTTTTAAAGTGGCAGGATACGTTAGGCGGGATAAGGCGTGTTTACAACTTGCTGGAAGGCTGACAGGAGGCTCGCCTTTCATCGCCATGCCGTAGCCCCAACAAAATGTATTATTACACCCGGGTGAGGGAGCTTGACAGGATGTATAATCTTATTATTCGTGCTTGGTAATACTAAGAGGTCTCCGTGGTCTAGTGGTCAGCGTGGCTGACTACTACTACGCGGCCCCGTGTCCGAATCATGACCCGAGGAGTCAGCGTGCTGCTCACCCAGCTCTTCATCCTCCCTCTCGGGCTGGTTGATAAATGGGTATCTAGGGAAATCTGGGGAAGGTAACCTGTGGTAACCCGGATGTCACACTGGCCCTGTGTCCCGGGGTGTTGGGCTCCCTCCTACCACAGGCTCAGGTGTTCATGCAACGAAGAACCCACGCGCAGCTCAGCTATAGCGTGTGCCCCCAACTTTACCTTAACTTTGGTAATACTACAGTGAGCCTGACGCCAGTAAACCTCAATAAGTATGAATTGTGAATGCTATGAAATAGGTCAAGGAAGCAGCCTTCATTACTGAGCCTGCCCACCCCAGCATGGCCAATATTAATATTTCACACCATTATGGGGAATAATTACATTGGCCATCTAAGCTCAAGCTTATATTCAGACAGACCTTGATGCTTAAGTTCCACTTCAAATGAAAATAATCCTTGATGAGGGTGATGACACAAAAGATTAAATATAATTTTTATTACAGAAAAAGCAGCAATGGCAGCCTACAGACACCTGCTACGTAGAGTGGCTCACGTGGGACAATGGGAAGACCTGGCCATCAGGAGGAGAACCCGTTTGTTCAGGAGCCGTAGGGATCCCTTTGAAATGTACTCGGAAGAGGAGTTCACTCAACGCTTTCGGCTCTCCAAGCAAGTCACCCTGGATCTCTTATAAAAAATCCAGCACCTATTGCCAGATTCTACCAGGAAAAGAGGTAAGCTTAAAATATCATAGGTCTGAAAATATAAAATGCCATTCTTTACAGGTACTTTCATCAGACCTGATCCAGCTGTGGCGAGCCAGATTAATGTACTGAGGCGGAGCTGCAACAGGAGCCGATGCAGGCAACTAGTTTGCCGGAGGCCCGATTGTTGAAAAGGCCGATGAACTTGGCTACCACACAATTTGGAATGTTCTGCGAGTTTTGTTGTTATAGCTGCAGCGCACTTCTGAGCTAGTTTCCAGTATTCGCTCAGGACCATGGGGCCCCTGGGTCCCCCTTTAGATCTGCCAACGAACCACAACCATAAACAGGGACAGCCCTGATAGTTCTCAAATTATACGAGGTGCCAAAGTCACAGATCCATACCCTAGTTATTCTCAGCTATGTAAAAATATGTCTACATATATGTCTATGATTTTTTTGTCAAATTATCATTCTTAAGGAATAAATGTTTATTTCATATTTCCTAGCGATAGAGTTTAGGTCATAGCAAACAATTCAGTTCAACATATCTTTTGACACACTTTTCTAACATGAGTTTCTGTTGTCAGCCATAATTTCTGTGGGGGGGAGCTAGGGGGCTACAGCCCCTCCAATGTTTTTCAATCAGCCTTAAAATGCCCCTAAAAGTGCCTATTTACAAAATATTCCCTCACCTGCACATCCTTGCTTCGATCGCTACCCTCTTCCCCCGCCCACCTCATGAAACTATGATGCCTTATAGACCCCTGCAAAAATTATGGGCTTGGTTATTGATTGGTTGAAAAGTAGGATAAGGCAGTCATCCACATTCTCAGTGAAAGTAAGGTGAAGGTAGGGGCACATACTATAGTTGCACATGGCCTGAGTGCTGACCTCTGTCACATTAGCACTATAGCCTGTGGTGGATATGAACCCATTACCCCAAAAGAGAGGGCAGGTGTAACATCTGGGTTACCACAGGTTTCCACAGGTACCCATTAATTTGACAGGCACAAGAGGGAGAATGAACAGTTGGGTGAGGTGCACACCGACTGGGATTTGAACCTAGATCTGTGGATTTGTAGCTTGGCACGAAAACCACATCACCATGGAGGTGCAGTCATCAGGAATTATTATTATTGCTATTGTTGTTATTATTATTATTATTATTATTATTATTATTATTATTATTATTATTATTATTATTATTATTATTAATTGTTATTATAATTATAATTATTATTATTTTCATTATTATTAATTAATTTATTATTATTATTATTATATATTTTTTTATAATTATATAATTATTATTATTTTCATTATTATCATTTAATTTATTATTATTATTATTTACTGTTATAATTATTGTTATTATTTTCATTATTATTAATTAATTTATTATTATTATCATTATTATTATTATTATTATTATTATTATTATTATTATTATTATTATTATTATTACTATTATTTATTATTATTGTTATAATTATTATTATTATCATTATTATTATTATTGTCCACCGACACCTCCTACACAATGCAACCACATACTCATACGTGAAACATGCTGCCTGTCATCAGAACGGGGTGAATTGTCTTGCCTAGTTAGCTGTTACAACCACTAAGTTAAAGCGAGAATAATATATACCAAACTATACTACCAATACATATTATAATAGCGGTTATTTTTTTAGATACGATGGCAAAATATAATTGTTTAGTCGGTCATCATATGAAACTGGCAATATAATTAAGCAAGCTGTATAGTATTTGCCTTTATCTTTCCAATGATATGCCGAATATTTGCTACAATGCATAGTTACAGAGGTGTGGAGGTGAAAATAGACCTCACCTCCCCTGCCCGACAGCGCACAGGGGTCATGACGCGTTGCGCACTGAAAGGATCGAGGAGAGGAGGACCTAAGAAGCGATACAAAGCGATACTGGTCAAAAGGGTAACTATATACAATGTAAAATCAATGCACCTCATTTACTTACTTCAATTTGATGCGGTTGAAACTTCTTTTCAATTGTTGAACTGATCGTGGCTCCAGATCAGGGTGCATGGCGTTGAAGTTTTTGGCGATCTTATCCCACGCCAGTTCTTCTTGTGCTGGACCGCAGTGCTAGTTGACCTATCTTGTAGGACAGGCCTTCCCTCCACTAGCTGCACCAGGACTCTCCTTTGCCTTGATGATAATGGTGCAGCGCGGTCCATTGACGATCAGCTTCCGTGCGCGTGCGTTGTTGTGATGGCGGGATGTGCATTCATATCGGCACTCTGCATTATCTTTTACATTTTTCTCTTTTTTCATAATTGTTTAATTTGTTTCTTAAATGCTATTATTTTTAAAAGAGTACTGCCTCATAGTTTCTTCTATGTATGACTGCTGAAATATAGTTTATGCACTGCACCTCGTCTTATTCCATTAATTACGGCTATATCTAGCTTTTCTGTTTTGTTTATCTCTAAATTTATAATTTTCTCTCAATGTAGTCCCGATATGAAACATGATTTTTGAAGAAAAAACGGGAAATCGGGCCGGTGCGTGGTCAGCTGATCCTGATCAGGCGTACCAACACCTTGATTCAGCGGAGGCTGCTGGCGGGCTGGTCTCAATACAGTGGAGAGACGAAGTAACTTTGCCTACCTACATGGTCGAGCGACAGGAACGAACGCTAGCCTCCGCGTCTAGCAGTACCACCCGAAGAGCCTTTGACTCCACTCTGTCCAGAAGACCTGTGTGAGTGGAGCCTCCACCACACGTGAGATGCATACTCAATATGAGGGCGGAAAAGGCCCCTGTATATGGATAGCAACTGTGCGGGGGAGAAGAATTGGTGGAGACGATACAAAACGCCCAACCTCGAGAAAGCTGATTTAGCGAGGAGGAGATGAAGTTTCCAGTTGAGATTTTGAGTTAAGGATAGACCGAGGACGTTTAGTGTTGAAGACGGTGACAGCTGAGTGTTGTTGAAGAACAGGGGATAGGTGTTTGGAAGATTGTGTCGAGTTGATAGGTGGAGAAATTGAGTTTTTGAGGCATTGAAGGACACAAGGTTCCTTCTGCCCCAATCGGAAATGATTGCAAGGTCTGAGGTTAAGCGTTATGCAGCCTCCAGTCTGGAGTTGTGTACTTCCTGTTGAGAGGGTCTTCTATTGAAAGAAGTTGAATAATGCAGAGTGGAGTCGTCGGCGTATGAGTGGACAGGACAGTTTGTTATGGAAAGAATATCATTGATGAGTAACAGGAAGAGAGTGGGTGATAGGACAGAGCCCTGTGGAACGCCACTGTTTATAGGTTTAGGGGAAGAACAGTGACCGTCTACCACCGCAGAGATAGAACGGCCGGAAAGGAAAATGGAGATAAAGGAACAAAGAGAGGGATAGAATCCGAAAGAGGGCAGTTTAAAAAGCAAAGACTGGTGTCAGACTCTATCGAAGGCTTTCGATACGTCTAGCGCAACAGAGAAAGTTTCACCGAAACGGCTAAGAGAGGATGACCAGGAGTCAGTTAAGAGAGCAAGAAGATCGCCAGTAGAACGCCACTTGCGGAATCCATACTGGCGATCAGATAGAAGGTTAGAAGTGGAAAGGTGCTTTTGAATCTTTCGGGTTTAGGATTGATTCAAAAGCCTTAGATAGACAGGAAAGTAAAGCTATAGGGCGGTAGTTTGAGGGATTGGAACAGCCCCCTTCTTAGGCACATATGAACTGAAAACAATCTTCCAAACACCTATCCCCTATTCTTAGACAACTCCCAGCTGTCACCTTCGTCAACACTAAATATCCTCGGTCTATCCTTAACTCAAAATCTTAACTGGAAACTTCACATCTCCTCTCTTACTAAATCAGCTTCCTCGAGGTTGGGCGTTCTGTATCGTCTCCGCCAGTTCTTCTCCCCCGCACAGTTGCTATCCATATACAGGGGCCTTGTCCCCCCTCGTATGGTGTATGCATCTCACGTGTGAGGGGGGCTCCACTCACACAGCTCTTCTGGACAGAGTGGAGGCAAAGGCTCTTCGTCTCATCAGCTCTCCTCCTCTTACTGATAGTCTTCTACTTCTCTAACTCCGCCGCCATGTTGCCTCCCTTTTTATCTTCTATCGATATTTTCAAGCTGACTGCTCTTCTGAACTTGCTAACTGCATGCCTACCCCCCCTCCCCCCTCCCGCGGCCGCGCCGCACACGACTTTCTACTCAAGCTCATCCCTTTACTGCCCAAATCCCTGAAGGCGGTGTCACACTAGCACTTTTTCCGTCAACTTTTTCCGTCGTTTTTCTGAAAATCGTCGCTATCTTGGCTGCGGCCTGTCACACACAAACGGTGTCTCGTCTGAAACTTTCCGTCGGCACAGACCAAGGAATGTAAATAAACATGGAGTCCATGCTGCGGCAAAGATACGCTGCTCTTAACCTAATACTGTGTATTGTGAGACTTAGACGAGCTAAACAAGCCAAAAAGCGTGCATGGAAGCGCTCCTGGTTGGGTCGTCGGGAAAGAAAGTGTGTACCATAGGCTGTTAAAAGAGCTGAGTTTAGAGGATCATGAGACTCTGAAGAATTGGATCAGGTTGGACAAGAGCCAGTACCACAGACTTCTGGAGTTAGTGACACCTCTTATTGCCAGAAATGACACCAGGATGAGGAAGGCTGTCACTGCAGCAGAGCGTTTGAGACAGGTTGAAGCCACGCGGAAAGTCTCGGTCTTGGTCTTGGAAATGTAAACAAAGGCGGAAATTTGCAGGCGGAAACGATCCTGATCGTCTGACAAATTCATGCGATAAGTTCATGCGGAACGATGAAAAATCGACGGAAATCGCATTAATCGACGGAAAAAGTGCTAGTGTGACACCACCTTTACGCACGAGTTAACCAGCATCTTCACTTTTTCATCCCTCACGCTGGTAAACTCTGGAACGATCTTTCTTCATCTGTATTTCCTCCTGCCTACGACTTGAACTCATTCAAGAGGAAGGTATCAGGACACCTCTTCTCACGTAATTGACTGCTCTTTCAGGCACCCTCTTCGAATTCTTTATAGGAGCAGCGAGTAGCCGGCTTTTTTTTATTGTTGTTTCCTTTTTTGTGTGCCCTTGTGCTGTCTCCTTCGCTGTAAAAAAATTAAAAAAGTGCAGTCAGCTTTATTCCTCTGATGATGTAAAAAAATGCTTTTACTCTTTCATACTGCCTCATTTCGAGTACTGTCATTCCGTTTGGATTTCTGCAGCTGAGTCTCACTTAAAGCTGTTGAATAGAGTGTTCAACCAGATTAAATTTCTTCTTCCGAATCTCGAGATTAATCTTCGGCATCGTCGCTTGTGGGATCATTGTCTTATTTTTTTCAAAATTGTGTCTAATATCGACCACCCATTGCACCGTCGTTTGCCTGCTCTCTCACAACCATCACGACACTCCTTGGAGCTAAATGACCGTTCCTTGTCTGTCGACCGATGTAAAGCATCACAATTTTCCCGGTGTTTCATCCCAGTGACCGTCACTCTGTGGAATACACTTCCTAATGTGATTATTATTTCTAGTAATTGTGAAACATTTAAAATACATGTGAATGCCTTTCTTCTCTCTTAGCTCGCTACCTACTAAATTTTTCTCCATCTTCCTATTCTTTGCTTTCTCCTTCATTCTGTATTTCCCGATCTCGGTGAAGTGTCGTCCGCTGGGCCTTTTGGCTTATACCATTCGTGCTTTCCGGCGGGTCACCTTCATTGATTCATATAATAATAATAATAATAATAATAAAAACACGCCTCGGGGGAGGCGACGGTTGAATGTTGGCGTGGTTCGTGGCGTCCAGGAAGACGCATGTTCACGTCACGCCCGCCGCTACAAACAAGCTGACAATTTTTCAATCACCGCTGAGTGGCCACCCATCAACACGGACTCTTAGATTCTCTCTAATAGAGGACCAAAGATGAGCTCTGGGGAGCAGCATGGGCCAAGCAGGATGGCACCACTATAAACACTTGCCTACGCCATAACGGGGTGGAGCTGACCATCAGGCCCACCAAGAAAGACTACCGGTGTGGTGTCATGAGACATCCCAAGATCGTGAGACATCCCATCCTGAATAGATACATGAATTTCGACACGGTACCGTGTCTTTTGTTGACTGCTTGTCGGGATCTGTCCCACCCAAGTTTATTTGTTATTATGAAAGCAAATGATGACGCATGTATGTATATAACTACGATATGAACAATCACTTCTTCTTGTGACCTGTTCCACTTTGCATCGCTTTTTAGGTCCTCCTTGGTACTTTTTTACACTTAGACGCTTCACCTAGTTACTCTTAGATAGTTAAGATTGGGTTCCGCGATGCGAAATTAAGGATGGGATGTCTTAGGACACCGGATGACAGATGACACCACACTGGCGCCAAAGGCGAAACGTAAAACAAAAGTATTCTAAGACGCTTTGGACTGTCACAACAACTATTTCCAAGGCCACAAAGATGATATGTCGGGTTCTCCAGAGTGTTCCTCACGCCCATGGTACAGAAGCTTTGTCACACTACCACCAGGGTCATAAAACTATACATGGAAATGCCCAACACAATGCCTACGAGTCATGTCGCATGCGTGTGATAGTGCATCGAAATGTCTATGAAGACTATACTACTAAGACTTTTCATGTAATCATCTCCTTCCTCCTATTGGCTGTCCTCTACCTCTTGAAAAGCCACCGCAGTATTGCTTCCCGTACTGTCTTCTGCCAATATTGTCAAGCTAACTGCTCCTCCGTCGCCTTATTCTCAACTACTCTTTCGTCAGGTCACTCCAGGATCTCTAGGTCTTGTAGTCGTATATATTCAGAGGTGTTACCGGCTTCACTAACCTCCTACATCGTTCCCTTGTTAACCTTTCCTTCATCGTGTTCCCAAGCCTCCTATAGCACATCTACAGTTCATATCCTCACTCCCCAACCCTTTAACTAACTTCTTTCATCGTTCCCTCTTCAACCTCTACATCCTCGTGCTCCTCATCCTCTTAAAACACATCTACAGTTCGTATCCTCCTCCTCTAACCCTTTAACTAACTTCTTTCATCGTTCTCTCTTTAACCTCTACTTCCTCGTGCTCCTCAGCCTCTTAAAACACATCTACAGTTCTTATCCTCACTCCTCTAACACTTTAACTAACTTCTTTCATCGTTCCTCTTTAACCTCTACTTCCTCGTGCTCCTCAGCCTCTTAAAACACATCTACAGTTCTTATCCTCACTCCCCCAACCCTTAACTAACTTCTTTCATCGTTCCCTCTTCAACCTCTACTTCCTCGTGCTCCTCAGCCTCTTAAAACACATCTACAGTTCTTATCCTCACTCCTCTAACTAACCCTTTAACGACCTTCTTTCATCGTTCCCTCCTCAAACTCATCTTCCTCGTGTTCCTCAACCCCAAAACACATCAACAGCTCGAATCCTCACTTCTCATTTATCCTAAGTCATACGGATAAGCGCTTAGCTGGGTACAAAGAAAGGCATACGTTGTGGTTTCTGCTCTTCAATATTCCGTACCCTTCCCCCTCGGTTTCCTTATCCGTGGGTTTGGTTCTTCTTCACTTCCTCATAATAGTGATCTACACTGCATATCTTATCACTTAGGTACTATTGTTCATTCATTGCCTTCCTTCCTTCTGTTCTTCCTTCCTTCCGTTCTTCCTTCCTTCCGTTCTTCCTTCCTTCTTTCTTTCCGTTCATTCTCTATTCCATCCGTTCTTCACATGCATATTCTATCAATTTCCTGACGCAGGCACTCTATCTCTCTCCCTTCCTTCCTTTGTTATCTAAGGAACAGTTTCTCTTTGACTTTTAAACTTTTGGTGCGTGAAAGGGTTAACATTCCCGTTGCATAACACAAAGGCCATCTCTCTCTCTCTCTCTCTCTCTTATAAACCCATCACCCAAGGTATTCGTAAGCCTAACACACACACACACACACACACACACACACACATACACACACTTTCCCCGACACAAGGTATTACAGAGCGCCTAGGCCATTATTTCACTCATGCCATATATACATACTTAACTGGACCTAATAACACATACACGCACTTAGAACACTCGCCATACCTTTCTCTATCCTTGTTATCAAATATAAATGGTGAACGATGAGTGATGGCGAGGATTTCCAACGATTACTTAAGAAAACTTCATACACACATAACTACGGGAGGAAATGTCACAGAGAAGCTTAACACATTCACCATACCTTCCTATATCACTTTGAATGACGGCAAATACCGACGGACAAGTTATGGTGAGGATGTTGAACGATTAAGACAAGAGAAATGCAACGCTCGCTACGGATATAAACCAAGGGAGTCAATAACACAGGAGGGATGCTGTGAACCCATCCTCCTCCACCTTCGTAACGCGTGATGGCTGCCCAACAGTGAGTGAAAATGAAGATGTTCGTTGAAATGAGCAAATTACACAGCTACCATAGGAGAAAGTGACACATAGATGGGCTCAAAATATTCACCATACCTTCATCTATAGTCCTGACGGGCCGTGGAGAGTGATCGGTGACGGATGACGCAGATGACGAGCGATAAAGTTCACGACACTACACGACACAACACGCGGGAGAGACACCGCCGCCTTTCTCTCAATACGATCCGCTTCCCCCTACTTCCTCCCCTTGTCTGGTCAAGAGCTGGTCAAGTGAAGGTCTTTAGTAAGTCGAATAGAAAAGCGGTGATAGTTTTAGCCAAGTATAAGATTAGATTCCAGTATAACAAAGCTCGCGCCTCCTTACTTATGCCTAACAGGTGTTCATGGGTATTTTTAAGGTACGATGTGAAGCTGATGAACCATAGTTTCTCTTTGTCTGTCCCCTTTGGGTTTTATTATTCTTAGTCAAGGCTTCAAAGGGTCGGCACGCAGCTCGACTCGCCTCAGTGCTGCCGTCTGGCGGTGCTGACGGGAGCCGAACCCCCGCCCATCTGCTGGCTGAAATGTTGCCACTCGAAGGTGCCGCCTGTATTTATAGCGAGGAGTGACGGGCCGCTGTTACGGGCCGGATTTATACATATTGGAATATTAAAGCTTGAGGGTAATGCATGCTCCCGTGGGGAAGGCTTAGGTCACCGATGCTGCCGTTGTGTGTGTGTGTGTGTGTGTGTGTGTGTGTGTGTGTGTTCCCCTCATCTCATCTCCCCCACAGAGCACAATTCAGCTCTTCCTCATCCCCCTCCACGTCAACCCACACGTCCACGCCCTTCCCACACACACAAGGCCTCCACACCCCCACACTGCTACCCACCAACGCATCCCCCCAACACTACCACCTCCACACCCACACGCCTCCACAACTCACCCACACAGCTCAAGTGTACATATCCATCCGTCACAGCCCGGCATCGCCATATACTTCAGGCGGTAGATGTCCAGAGAGTTGCCCATCTCACCGCGGTACTTCTCACCCTAACCATGGGTTAGATCTCATAATTCTATGCATTTTGAACCCCATATATTTGCCTCGCAAATTGATAGAATCGCTGCTAGCGATTTTTGAAAAGTTAGTGTTTTGGCAATTATTGAAAATCACTCCGCGCCCCCAAAATACGATATTACGCCTCCATATTGTACTTAATTGGACGAAATACATGTCCCTTGACCATAATATGAAGGCGGAAAAACTTAAAAGTAATGAAAAAGTGGTAAAGGTAGTGAAAAGGCATATTATACATACGCGGGGTGTGTTTACATGGCGACGCCATTGCGATGTGAGCAGCGTTGACAACGATCCGGTTAGCGGTGGTACGCTAGGTTAGCGTTCGTACGCTTAGTTAGCCATTAGCCCACGCATGTGAGACCAGGTCCACCACGCGTGGTTATTTTTTTTTAGAACACGCACCTTTACCCAAAGGCTTTTGTGAAGGTTTGGGCCGGGTATAGTATTAGGTAAAGGTGCGTGTTCTAAAAAAAAAAAAATAGCCACGCGTGGTGGACCTGTCTCACATGCGTGGGCTAATGCCTAACTAAGCGTACCATAGCTAACCAAGCGTACCATCGCTAACCGGATCGTTGGCAACACTGCTCATTTCCCAATATGGACGCCATCAAAACACATCGCGCGTATGTATAATATGCTTTTTCACTACCTTTACCACTTTTTGTTTACTTTTAAGTTTTTCCGCCTTCATATTATGGTTAAGGGACATGTATTTCGTCCCTTAAGAACAATATGGAGGCGTAATATCGTATTTTGAAACGGGGACAAAAGTATCCCAGTCGCCCCCCCCGTGACGCCCCGAGGCGGCCGCAAAAAACTCACTTACTTTTCAAAAATCGCTAGCAGCGATTCTATCAATTTGCGAGGCATGTATATGGGGTTCAAAATGCATAGAATTATGAGATCTAACCCATGGTTAGGGTGAGAAGTACCGCGGTGAGATGGGCAACTCTCTGGACATTTACCCTTCAGGCGCCAAATATGACAGTAGAATCTACTTACCGAAGAAGGGAGAACGTCGGGGCGGCACTCCACGTCAGCCGGGCAGCCCGTCAGGCGGCCAGACATGCTTGTTGCCAGCCACCTCACATGCCCTGCAAGACAGACGTGTGGCGTTGTACCTCTCTCAGCTGATTACGAGCAACATCCCCGGGCACTTCGTCACTCCGGCTCCCCGCTTTTTTAACCCTTCGCCTCTCCAAACTGCGTCCTTCAAATACTTCTGATTATCGCCCTCCTGCCACGTCTCCTTCCCCTTGCAGCTGCCACCCACGAGTGTCCAGGGGCGGCAGCAGCCTGACAATTGGCTGAAGCATCGCCTGTTATCAGCAAACAAGACGCGACGCCCCGCAGAACACCCCACGGACGCCCCTCCCCGCCCACAGCCAACGCAACTTTTCATACCTGGACATAACCTCGCGCCACCTGTTCGACGTGCGCCACAGATCTATCCACTACTGCGTCTGATAACTTGGGGAAGAAGACAGTGTGCAAGGGGGAGGGGAAGGAGGAGGAAGAGGAGGAAGAGGAGGAAGAGGGAGAGGAGGAGGAAGATGAGGAGGAAGAGCAGAAAGAGGTCGAAGAGAAGAGACGGAAGAAGAGAAGGTTAAGGAGGAAGATTTTTGATTTTTTGATTTGATTTGATTTATTGGCCACTTCGCAATACATGGAAAAACAATAAAATAAACACTACTACAAACAGGCAAGGTCCATTGAGCCGAAGCTCTATAACGGACCTGAAATAATAATTAGTACATAAGAACTGTGCTGTGGCCCAGCCGCCACTTATTACCAAGAAATAGAACTATTACTTAATAAATACAGTAAGAAAAAAAAATATATATCCAATCATATAAATACATATACATACATACACACACATACATATACACACACATACATATGCATACATGCACATACATACACATACATGTACACTTATACACATACATACACAGTCATAATAGTCATACTTATAATAATCCTAAAAAATCATTATGATTGTAATTATTGATATATACAGGTATAAAGATTCACCACTGGATATTTATATCTATACATGTAGATACATATAATCATGAAAAAGCATACAAGATAATGACAATGATGATGATAATAATAATAGCAATAATAATAACAATAACAAGTTATAAACAGTAAAGAATAATGTTTAATAATAACTTGTGAAAATAATATAATTACAATAAAAATAATAAAAAAAAATTACAAAATAATTATAGAATCATAAGTTAATGCAATACAACACAGTACGATAATTCACGTTATTATATGATAATAATAATAAATAATAATAAGAAGAAGTCATAACAATACTAATAGTAATAAACTACAAAAACTACATAAGATGATTAAATACAATGCTGACTTAATTTTGAAAGTAACCATCCAGGAGTATTTTCTTCAACGAATCCTTGAAAATGGTTCGTGAAGTGGATGTTCTGACAACTTGAGGAAGTGTATTCCAGCACTTGGATCCACGGAACTGTATACTTTGTTGGGCATGATTTGTTCTAAAGAGGGGGATTCTTAGGTTATTATTTCTGCCTTCATTCTGGTTTATTGAGATAAAGTAGTTTTCATGTACTGGAAATGTGTGAAGGGCTCCGTAAACAAATAAACATGATTGCAGGTGAATTACATCCGGGAGTTTTAGTAATTTGTGACTTGTGAAACAAGGGTTAGTGTGGTCAAACCTTTGGCAATAAAACATTACTCTAATAAGTTTTTTTTGTTCAACAAAGACTATTAATAAAAGTTACATAAGCACCTCCCCATAGTGCACAACAGTAAAGTAAATGTGGATAAACCAGAGACAAATAAATTTGCTTGCGAGATTCAGTGTTCATGTAATTCCTGGTCCTGTACATAATTCCATATATTCTACTTAATTTTGTCTTTATGGTGTCTATGTGCGACTTCCATTTCAATAAATTATCTAAAGTAACCCCTAAAAACTTAACTTCATTGACCTGCTTTATGAGTATGTTGTTAATAATAATCATTAAATTGGGAGTTTGTGACATTAAGGGATGCGATACCATAAAGCTGGTTTTATCAATATTAAGTAAGTTTATTACTTTTAATCCAGTTAGCAACACTAATTAGTTCCTGATTTACTACCTTTGTCATTTCATTTATGTCAGATCCTGAAAGGAATAATGTAGTATCATCTGCATAAAGTAAGAAATTTAGTTTATTTGTGCTTCGTGTAATATCATTAATATACAATAAAAAGAATAATGGTCCAAGAATGGAACCTTGTGGTACGCCAAAATTAACTTTATTATGAGATGACAATGCTTTATTAAATACTGTGTACTGTTGTCTATTACTTAAATAGCTTTTAAACCAATCATTAGTTCTTCCTCTGATTCCATAAACTTCAAGCTTTTTTAATAAAATAGGATGATGTATGGTATCAAAAGCTTTAGAGAAATCACAAAAAACAGTTATTTGATAATGCTTGTCATCCATGCTGTTGTAAATGTTATGACATAACTTATTAATTGCTAATTCTGTATTATATTTGGGTCTGAAGCCATACTGATGGTTTGACAATAATGAATGTTCACTTAAATAGTCCATTAATCTTGTTGCAATGATTTTTTCGAAGACTTTGCTGAAACAAGATAGAATTGATACCGGTCTGTAATTAGAGCAAGAGCTTGTATCCCCTTTCTTATGTATGGGCACAACTCGAGCTATTTGAAGTTTTTAGGGAATGTTCCTTCCTCAAACGATCTATTGATGACATGCTCTAAAAAGGGAGAAACTATATTGTTACATTTCTTTAAAATTCTTACATCAATGTCATCATGACCTGGACTCGATACTTTAAGATTTCTTATCACATCATTTCTTTCTTGCAACGTTGTCGGTCGAATAAAGAAAGAAAAAGGTGTTGACGGAGGAAGGTACGTCTCAAATGGTGTCTGTGATGGCTGAATATTTTGGGCAAGATTGTTAACTATATTGCAAAAATATTTATTAAACGACTATCTCAGTATTTGTTGATAATGTTTCCTCGGCAAAAGTAATAGAAGTAGGAGGCTGGTGACTAGTTTTCCCCAAAATGTTATTGACAATTTCCCAAGTTTTCTTTGAGTTGCCCGAACTTTCCTTTAGCTTACTTTAATAGTAGTTTTCTTTAGCTTTCCTTATGATAGAAGTTAAGGTATTCCTGTACTTCTTAAAAATAGTCTCGTATGTAATTGGCCACTTGGCGTATAACCTTTGTAATCTATTACGTTCTTTAATAGAGTTTTTTATTCCGGTCGTAATAAAACTTTTTCCCATATGTTTTTCCTTGATTGTATATTCTTTCGCTGGAAAGTGTTTATTATAAAGACATTGAAATTGTTCTAGATATGTTTCAAAACATTGATCAACTGTATGGCTTGTTAAGACACTCCAATCATAAGCACTTAATTCTGATTTAAATTTTTCTATAATCCCATCGCCAAAAATTCTTTTGAAAAATTTGATTTTTGCATTACAAACACTATCAGAATGTAAGGAAAATGAACTAAAAATAGGAAAATGGTCAGAAATTGAAGTAAATAGTATTCCACTATAGCAATAATTATTAAAGTCATTCGTCCAAATGTGGTCAATTATTGTGGCTGACGTTCTTGTTACTCTGGTGGGTTTATTTATGACTGGGAAGAACAAATTAGAATAAAAAAGATTTATAAAGTTTTGATTATGATCGTTTTTAACAAGGAGATTGATATTAAAGTCACCAATTATATAGCATTTAAGTTTTGTTCTCGAGACTATATCTAGAATTAACTGCAAAGTTTGAAGGAAATCGTTAATGTCTGTGTTAGGTGGTCTATATATAATACCAATTATAAATTTATGTGGCTTTGAAACATTTAGAAATAAAGACTCAATGTGAGGATATTGTACACTGATGTCTTGCAGTAGATTGCTTACATATTTCTTACGTATGTACAACGCAAGGCCTCCACCTCGTGTATTTTTATTTTTGAAGTAGGCAGTATATCCATTGATGTTATAAAGTTCGCAGATATCATCAGTCAGTCGAGTCTCACACAAACCTATAACTTGAAAATCAATTGCACTTGGAGTTATACATTGATCAATAAGTGTTTCAAGGTGAAGTGGTACACTACTAACATTTGACATTACTATATTAAAACTAGGCTGAGTTAGTAATTGCTTCATGCGTTGGTCGTCACAGAAAAAATAACGACATTGCGGTTCACGGAAAATGTAAGCTGAAGGAGCATCAACCGCTGAGTGTCTGTTGTACAGTTGAGGGGGATCATATGTTAAGGCATCTATGACATGTAGAGGGTAATTATGATCTTCAGACAAAATGGTAATTAAATCTGTATCACTTAATGACTGAAATGGAAAAGGTGATGAATTAGCCATGAAAGATGGATAGTGTGTATACTAGGGCAAGTTTTTGCATTTCAATCCACTTACAAACTATTGTCCCCTCCTTCCTCCACGTGCCGAACGCCTTGTTGCTCGTTGACTGGCGGCACTGGTTCTCCCTCTCTGGCTAGCTGACGAGGCTCCATCCATTCTGGCGTCATTAGATGGAGTCCGCTTCCCACCATCCCCACGGGGGGCCCATGCACCAGCAGATGAGACGTCCACATGAACAGAGGTTGCAGGCGTACTAGGGTCTTCACCGTCCCGCACTTCACTGTCTCTCTTCCCCGCACCAGGTCCAGCATTGCTAACTCCCAAGTCAGAAGACTGAGCAGGTTCGCGTGGAGTCGAATTCTCGCTCCTCGAACCAGCAGTAGGTCTTTCCTTAATGACGAGACGAGTGTGTCGGAAAAACGCAATCTTGCCTTCGTTTCGAGCTTGTTTCAACTGAGGCAGCTGATTCTTCCTGATGATTTGAGAGGCGGGGCAAAGATCATCATTTACGTAGATCCCTGTTCCTCGAAGCTTCGTGGCGTTTCGTATCACGGCCTCGCGATCTCCAAACTTCGAAAATCTAGCGATGATTGGGCGACTACTATGGTCATCTTTGCGCCCCACTCGGTGAGCTCGTTCAAGTTGAATGCTAGGCAGCTGAAACTTCTCCTCCAGTAGTTTTGTGACGACAACAGCTGATTGTTCCCAAGTCTCGCCTCCAGGACATTCTTCTATCCCGGTAAACTGAAGGTTGTTGCGACGGCTATAGTCGTCTTGATAATTCAAACGTTCTTCAATTATCTTAGCTTTTGCTTCACTTTCTAGTAGATTTTCTTTTAACGTTTTAATGATGTCTTGATCATTCATCCTTTCTTGCTTCTGATTCTTCACTTCTTGTTTTAGGTCTTCAATATCCTTCTGAGAGAATTCCAGACTGCGTCTCAAATCGTTGATAGTTGACTCCATACCTTTCACATTTTCAGTAAACTGCTTCATAAATATTTCCAGCGCTCCTTGGTATGCCTGGTTTTGTGAGTCCATAAGTATCTTCACCGTTGGGGTATCCATTAAGGCGACAGCCTTTTGATAAATCCACACAAAGTTGAGTTAAGGTTTCCAGTGGAGGAGAGCCACAGCACACAACCGTTCAGTACCACGGCTGAAGCGAGAGAGAAAGAGCGAGAAAGAGGAGGACGAGGAGGAGGACGAAGAGTAGGAGGAGGAGAAAATTAAGTAAGTTGATTGATAGTTCAACAGAAACAGACACCTTGGTATGAGAGAGAGACGAGCGAAAGAGAGACGAGCGAAAGAGAGCGAGAGACATGCAGCAGGTGTTGGTGATGGTGATGGTAGTTGATGGTTTGGGTGGTGGTTATGGTATTTATGTCCTTTTGTTGTTGGTGGTGGTAGTGGTGATGGGGGTGGTGACGCTGTTGTTGTTGTTGGTGGTGGTGGTGGTCATCAGATAGGGAGTGTTTATTTAGTATATCTCCGCATCGGTCTTGGCTGAGGCGGAGGAGGAATACACAGGAGTACAAAGGAAAAGCAAACAGCAACAGACCTCTTGGTCCTAACTAGGCTGTTTGTTGTTGCTACCATCTACTCTAATCTACGAGTCAGAGACACAGGACAGCAAAGGTGAAGGCTCCTCCCCTCCCACCAGTCCCTCCAGCCGAGGCTGGCATGAAAAGGAAGAATACCATGTAGTACAGAAAAATTACAATGTTTATATGAATAGAAAGAAGATCATTCACAACGACTAAGCGGATGTTCCGGTTAGCTTCTAAATATTTGTCCAGTCGATTTTTGATCGTGCAAATAGTTTCGCTTTCGACGACGTTTTGAGGCAGACCATTCCATACATTGATGACACGGTTGAAGAAGTGTTTTGATTCATTTGAGTTGAAACGCTTCCTTGTTATTTTGTATCCATTGTTTCTTGTTACACTTGATTGAGAGACTAAAATAATCATGAACATTAACGTTGTCGAAACCCTTGAACATTTTAAACACTTCTATAAGGTCACCTCCAGTGGTGGGCACCGATCACTTTTTTGCTGTTCCGATCCCCGATCATCCGATCAGTTTGGGCAGCTGATCCGATTCCGATCATCCGATCATTTTTAAGTACTGCTGTTCCGATCACCATTCCGATCATCCGATCGTTAAAGGTTATAATAATTACTATTATTTTTTTAAATAATAATTACAAGAACCACCTATTTTAGGCGTTCTGTTAGAAATAGTTTCAAATAAGTAATAACTTAATTATTTGCTTATAAATATCTATATTTTTCCTCTTTCTTTTGGTATATAGGACATGATGAAGAAAAATGTTGTCTTAACTTCTTATTTTAGGCATTTATTTAAGTCTACTCTTTTTATTCAATTTCTGAAAGTATTAAAAAAGAATTATGTTCGCTATTTTAACTTTTGTTTGAAGTTGATTTAGATTTTTGACAAACATTTTTCATCTTTTTAATATTCTATTATCGATATCTAGGAAATATTTTTTACTATTCTATAAAAAACGAGCGATAGTGATCATTAATCTCCTATCCTTCCTGATGAAATAGCTTTCTGAATAAAAGATATTGGTCCATAAATAAATTAGTTACAAGAAGAACATAAGCAATAAGGTTTTGATTTTAGCGAGCCGGTGTTGTGTCATCTGCCATCCACGTATCCTAAGACATCCCATCCTGATCTGCGCATGCGCGGAACCCGATGTTTACAAACACAGTGTTGATATCGTAGTTTGTCCAGGCAAGATGGCGGCAAGACAGCATGGCAGCTTTTATGGGAAAATGGCCAAATTCATGAATGACATGGACCCCATGATAGCCTACCATTAAATGGAGAGATTCCGAGAAACATGACCATCAATCAGAAGAGAGTGTAGGTTATCTCATTTATCACATATACTGACATACAAGGGGTGTAGATTATCTCATTTATCACATTTACCGACTTACAAGGCGTGTAGGTTATCTCATTTATCACATTTACCGACATACAAGGGGTGCAGGTTATCTCATTTATCACATTTACTGACATACAAGGTTTCAGGTTACCTCATTTATCACATTTACCAACATACAAGGGGTTTAGGTTATCTCATTTTTCACATTTACTGACATACAAGGGTAGGCGGTGGCTGAGTGATTAGCGTGCGGGGCCAGCATTCATCACGCCATGGACAATGTCGATTCGAATCCCCACGCTACCACCTGTGATTTTTTAGTCACCGCCGAGTGTCTTAAGACTATCCACAGGCTGTCCAGAAGACCACCTATCATCCCGGATTCTAGAAGAAACCACACAAGCGAATAAAAAATGAGTTCCAGGGGGCAGCATGAGCCAAGCATAACTAGCGCCACTATAAAAATTGCCTGCGCCATGACCGACTTGGGCCGACCACCAGGCCCCTCATTTATCACATTTACCGACATACAAGGGGTGTAGGTCTACCGGAGAGCGCGTCAAATTTTGAATCAACTGGCGCATGACGTCATCAGGTGGAAGGTTGGTGGGTTCAGCCAGCTATGGTTTACGCCTCAGTAGCCAGCCGGAAGAGGTGGTGTACAGTTTGCTTGTTCTTGTCAAATCACAATGCCTTGCAGTTGTTAAGTATCTGGCTGCAAGTCTGTAAGTAGGCTATTTAACCCTCTAGAGAAAGCACCTTAGTGTGTCTAGGTCAGGGGTGTCCAAACTTTTTTTCACAGAGGGCCACATGCGGAAAATCTACGAAGAGTTAGGCCACTCAGTATATTTATGGATGGAGATAGATTTTAGAGTTTATAGTTTTACCGGAACTCCCGCGTGTAGGTCAACTGGCCTTTTGCAGATTCCTTATTTTCTTATGTATGTATTTTTTTTAAGGAATGTAAGTAGATATAGGCAAGTGTACCTTTAAAGGCATCTATTTTCTATAATGTCTTATTTATGTATACAGGATAAACTATTGAATCCTATTGCAAGAGGATCGAGTAGTATCGTGCTCGTTAGAGAGAATTTGAATGTAAGCTTATAGTTTTCATTGTACGTATTATTATTACACAGCAAGATGTGAGCCGTTACAAAGGCAATCCCACGCTTACGACTGTGAGCCATAACAAAGGGACGTGCAGTCATTATTCTTAGATTTAGGGTTTAGGCTCTCCCATTGTGGCCAAAAAGGTATTTAGCATGTTTTGTATTTTCATACGGTGTCTAGAATATGCATATATAGACAGTCAAGTGAATTATAGTGAGTATAAGCAAGAAACATCACCTAAAGATGTGTGTACGTAATTTTTTTGTGTTAAATTCACTACAGAAACCTACAGAAAATACGATATTTGTCAATCAAAGACAAAGACAATGAAAGCCTGTTTAGATTCTATTTACGTTACCGCTCGACGTAAATACTTTCGATTTTATTTGCGTTACCGCTCGACGTGAATACTTCGTTTTCTGTTTCATCTCTCCTCGCTTCACCTGCTGACGTAATTTTCTGCGCGCTGGTTGACCGTGTCCTTTGATCCTGCTGCAGCCCACACCACACTGTCGTGGCGTCGTGTAACAAGTCCCGCCAAGCAAATAAAGCGACTTTGCGCCTGCGCGTCTCGTTCACGTTACCTTACCAGAATCAAATAAATTAACGATCATTAATTATCGCTTAATTTTATAAATAAAGGCGCTTACTTGAAGCAACGTGTATAAAAATAATTGTAAGAAGTCCGCAGTCACTTGTTGCCATGACAACGTTGACCACTTTCTTTTCTGTGATCGGAAGTTAGTTTGTGAAGCTCCGATCTCCACAGTCCGATTACCTTCTTCAAAGATGATCCATTCTTTGCATTCCGATCGCCAATTGCTGTTCCGATCAGATCGGAAGATCGGACGATCAAACTGATGATCGGAAGTGCCCAGCTCTGGTCACCTCTTAGCGTGCGATTTGGTAGGCTGAATAAGCTCAGTTCTTTGAGCCTCTCTTCGTACGGTTTGTTTCGCAGTCTAGGGATCATTTTAGTAGCTCGACGCTGCACCCTCTCGAGTTTATTTATATATTTTCTGTAGTAGGGAGACCAAAACTGAACGCAATACTCAAGATGTGGGCGAACTAACGAATTGTACAGTGTCAATATTACTTTTTTCTGATTTATGTCCAAATGTACGACCAATACATCCGATCAGTTTGTTGGCAGTTTTTACTACTTCTGTGCAATGTTGACTCGGCTAAAGGTCGTTTGAAATTATTACTCCAAGATCTTTTTCTTTGCTGGCTTCAGAAAGTCGCATTCCGTTAATTTGATAATGAATACGATCGTTGTTGATTCTGATATGCATAACCTTGCACTTTTCAATATTGAAATCCATTTGCCATGTTCGTGCTCAACTACTTAAACGTTCGAGATCAGCTTGGAAGTGTTCTTTATCCGTTGTCGTAGTGACTCTGCTGGCTATTTTTGTGTTGTCGGCAAATTTCGATATTTTACACGATAGTCCCTCGTCAATGTCATTTACGTACACTAAAAACAGAACAGGTCCCAACACCGACCCCTGTGGAACACCGCTTTTGACGTTTCGCCAGTCAGATGATATACTATTCATAACAACTCTCTGTTTACGGTCGGTAAGATAGCCTTTGAGCCACTTATGAATATTACCAGTTATACCATGAGCTTGCAATTTACTAATGGGCCTGTCACACCTTAACGTTTTAGAGAACGTATGGCTAGCGTATGGAAAACGGTGGCACACGCTCAGCATACGCTTGAATAAGTTATGGGTACGCTGCTCCATCGTTAGGGTACGTTGAAGTACGGTGGCGTACGGTGCCGTACGTCGTCGTACGCAGGGACAGCGAGAAGTTTTTGAGCATGCACAAAATTCTCGACGTATGCCAGCGTGTGGCCAGTACGTTATGCATACGCTGGGGATAAGTTAAAGGCACGTTAGGCGATCGTTATCATTCGTTCTCTGATCGTTCCTCACGCGTTGTATTCATTAGTATAATGGACAGCGTGCCCAGAACGCATTGTTGTCGTGTTTGTAACGATCATTGGACGTGTAGCGAACGGATGTACACCGTGTTGGACGTGATGGCAACGGATGCAAAACGTACATCACGCGCTGAGTACGTTCCCGATCGTTGTCTTATACGCTCTGCATACGTCGACAACGCGCCGAAAAACGAAGAGTTCAGCGTACGCCACCGTTTAACATGTTTACCATACGCTAGCCATACGTTCTCTAAAACGTTAAGGTGTGACAGGTTCTAAAGGAGGCGGTTGTGAGGGACTTTGTCAAATGCTTTCTGAAAGTCCAAATATATAATGTCTACTGATTGGCTTTCATCGTACACATTAAGGATGTAGTTGAAGAAATCGAGAAGGTTAGTCAAACAGGAACGTTTGTTTCGAAAACCATGTTGCGAATCCTTAATTAGTCTGTTATCTTAAGAAAGCTTTACCATTTTTTCCGCGAATGATCGTCTCCAAAATTTTGCACACGATTGACGTTAGACTGATCGGTCGATAATTACCTGGATGTGACTTGTCGCCTTTTTTTTAAAGATAGGAGTTACGTTAGCGGGTTTCCATTCTAGTGGTACTTTTCCTGTGTTTAGCGACTTTGAGAATATGATCAAGAAGGGCTTGGTGATCTGATGTTTTGCCTCTTTAACCCTAGAAGGGTATTTCTGTGCCATTTGGAATCACACACTTGCGGGTTTCTAATTTTCGCGCGCATTGTTCACACAGCAATGGGTATTTTGCAACATTTGATGTTTATATCCTCTGTATTCCACTTGCTCTCGTAGGGGAAGGGTGTGCGTCAGTGCTCCACATTTGTTTCTAGGTATGGTATGTAGTTGTGTATCCAACTGGCACAGGTATTGTTGCAACCCAACCCTTGTTATATGGGCTCGCCTGAGGTTACAAGGTAGCGTGTGCCGAAGCACGTAAGTTCTGGGATATTTAAAGATGTATAAACTAATATATTTATTTAAATAATAAATTGAAAGCGTTCAGAAACGCACGGTACTTCTTTCGCCTTGTATAGTGGCGCGAGTATTGTCACGATACTGACTCACGGCGTTATAACACAAACACAATAATATGAACACAATAATATGAGAAATGGAGACAGTAATCACTGTTCCTGTAACATACAATAGTACACAATAATAAATCCTAACAAATTCCTAACAATTCCTAACAATTCCTAATCTATGCCGCACTGGACCTTAACCTACACAGCTCACACTTCTACTCACGAACAATACAGAAGGCAGCATCTTGGGTGAGGAGCAGGACTTGAACGTAACACGTTTCTTCTATCTTGTCTCCTCGTTTCTTGAGTTCTTCTTTCTTGAGCTCTTGTTTCTTGCGTTCTTCTTTCGTGAGTTTTGGCTTGAGTCCTTCTTCTTAAGTTCTTCTTTCGTGACTTCTGGCTTGAGTCCTTCTTTCTTGAATTCTTCTTTCGTGACTTTTGGCTTGAGTCCTTCTTTCTTGATTTCTTGTGTCTTGCTGCTTCTTGCCGCTTCTGCTTGTCGCGAGTGAGTGGAGCTTTGTTCTGTTCTTGTTCTGTAGCTGCTCTGGATCTGTTCTCTGGCTGATGCCCCCTATTTTATACGCAGTCTGCGACAAGGATGAGGGAGGAGCTCGAAGGGTGATTGTAGGACCTACGAGGTGTGGCCTAGATTACTGCTTGCCCTAGGTTTGGCGTTTGTCCTGGCGTAGGAGGGGCTCAGGTACCTTTCGCGTCTCGTGGGTGGGTCTTCTGTTTCAGTGAGTTCCCACGGGGCCTTGTGATTTGTTGCTACTGTACGCTCAGCTTTCGTAGGTTCTTCGGAGCCTTGTGATTGGCTTCTAACAACGTGACGTAGCTGTGACACTCTCTGGCGTTTCTTCCGTGGGGCTGGAGGCTAATTAGTATGCCCGACACTGTAGGGGGAAAGGTCAGATGGGCGTTGTCTGTTCTCATTTTCCTCGCCTCGGAGTCAGGTGTCAGGTGTCGCTGATGACTAATGATGTGAGAGGTGTCACTTAAACTACATCTTTCTTGCTTCGGTGTAGAGTGGCGCTGATGATTAATGACTTCTCCTATCGCTACTGTTTGTAACCCATGGGCCCGCTAATAGGCCGCTAATTGTCTTAGCGAGAAGGGACAGGGCTGGCGGCTTGATGGTCCAACAATGTTTCCATACTCACTTCGTCCTCGGGGAGATAACGCCCGAGTCGCTGTGGTGGTGGGGCGCTGATGTTGGTGATAAAGGATGGCTGGCGACGAGGGACTGCTCCGCGTGGTATGTCGTCATTTGAGTTACCCGGATGGTTTCCAAAGTTACCAAGAAGAGAGTTAGGGTTACCCGCAGGGTTACCACAGTATACCCGAATCGTTTTTAGATAAAAAAAAAAGTGTGAAGGAAAGTAGTCATATGTTCTGTTATGTTAGATCAATTGGCGCGAATTTTCCGAGTGTTGCAGTGAGTAAAAATTGCTGATCAGTAAACATGACCCATACACTAAACCAAGTTTTATATATTTTATACGTATCTTTTTTTTTTTTTTTTTTTTTTGCGGGTTGAGTCATGGCCACAAAACGAACGCGACCAATTCCTGATGATGACATATGTAATATACTGACCTCCAGTGTGATGTCTCGGTCAGCAGACATCACACTGGAATCAATCACTGATGCTGGGAACTCCTCAGTGAGTGTTTGTGATGTCCCCCTCCCCCTCTAAGAATAACTGGTAAGTTAAAGTCAGATTTTTTATTTTGTTATTATAAAACATAGCTAGTAGAAGTCCGGATCACTTATTTTTGTACCAGAGTACCATTTAAAATCAATAAAACGTGTCTTTATATTTTATGTTTATTTTTTCCTACAGTGAGGCCAATTGGAATCACCCACTTCTATTCATTCCAGGCACCATGATTGCTGTGCAGCCCAGGGATGAGAGGCAGACTGGGGCATCTAACATCATTCTAGTTTAGTGTGGGCACATTTATTTATTTATTTACTTATTTATTTTTGAAAAAAAAAATCTCAAAATATATAAAAAAAAAAATTCAATGATCTAAAAGACAGATTTTTTTTTTTTTTGTTAGTATAAAACATAGCCAGTATTACTCCGGAAAACTTTTTTTGTACCAGAATTTCATTAATCAATAAAACATATCTTTATATTTTATTTTTATTTTTTCCTACAGTGATTCCAATTGGCACACGTATACCCGGAACGTTAATATTTTAGGGAATACCTTTCTAGGGAACATAATACGCGGGGATATTTTATCTGGGCCGGGCGTTTTGTTTACTTTAATATTATCGATAATTTGTACTATATCACTTTCTACAATGTCGCTAATACTACTCAAGGATGTGTCATCAATATATCTAGGGGCTTCCGGTTGCCTTTCGGATGAGATTTTTTTTGTAAAAACGGAGTCAAAAAAATCATTCAATATATTAGCGATTTCTTTATCATCATTTGTGGATTCGCCATTTACAGTTGCTATTGGGCCAATACTGGGGGTGATAACTTTTTTATTTCTTACGTAGGCAAAAAAAAATTGGGATTTGTTTTGTTGGTGCTTGCAATATGAAGCTCTAGGTTTCTTTTATTGAGAAGTGTGCTTCTTTTTGATTCTCGGAGTAATCTTTGGAACTCAATTTTGTCTGTTTTATTATTTGTAATCAAGTATTTGCGACGGGCTCGATTTTTATTCTTAATTTGGCGTTTGAGTTGATTGTTCCACCACTTAGGCTTCCAGTTGGCTGCTGGTCGTCTTTTACGGAATGGTACGCATAAATTCACGGCTCTACTTAAAGTTCCTGTGAATGTTTCTCAAGCTTTATTTATATCTGAGGCTACAGAAATTTAGCTCCAGTCTGTATTCGTTAGTAAAATTCTTAGTTTGTCAAAATCCGCACGTCGGTTATCAGGTATTCTTTCTTCACTCGTTTACATGTCCTCTTTGATTTTTATCTTAAACGAAATCATTCGATGATCGCTGTCGCTGAATTCTGTACCAACATTGAGATCATTAACTAGGCTTTCTTTAGTTGTGAGAACAAGATCGAGGATGTTATTTTCGCGAGTTGGCTTATGCACATGCAGATAAAGCGCACTTTCTAATGAGTTACTGTATAGATCTGACCTGAGTGTATATTTAATGTGTCTCCCCAACTCTTTACTGGTAAGTTAAAGTCTCCCATAATTACAGCTTCAAATTGATTGCATGTTAGAGATTTGTTCGAACAGTTTTCTTTCTATTTGCATTGCTTGGTTTGGAGGTCTATAAACAATGCCAACAACTATTTTACTTGAACGGTTTTTAATTTCTACGAAAACGGTGTCTATATTATTTATTATTTCGACTTTGATAAGACGTGGATTTAAACCAGCAGGAATATATGAGACGACGCCACCACCAACTCTGTTTTCTCTGTCGCAAAGAAAAATTGAATAGCCGGGTAAGCTAAATTCCGCAATAAAATCTCTGTTATTTGTATTTAACCGTGACTCCGCGACGGCGATAATGTGAAAGTTTTCCGTTGCAACAAGTTCTTCCAGGTCTATGAATTTATTTCGAATGCTGCGGGCGTTTACGTAACACGCTTTTATATGGTCATGGTGGGATTGGTTGGTGGTCCTTTGATTGTTTACGTGGCGTTCACTGTCGGGGTTCGCTGTTTTTTTTTTTTTGCTTTGAAAATTGACACCTGCTCACTAAGGAGTCTTCCAAGTCTAGCCGCCACGACGGGATTTAGGTGCACACCATCGCGTTCGTACAAGTCATTTGCACCATAGAAGTATTTCAAAAGTTCACAAACTCGACATTTTATTGAGCACATAATGACTTAAGTCGGTTATTAGTGCTGAAGGCTTTGCTGTAAAAAGCGTTACTTTCTCTCATCCGCGGGAGGATACCAGATGTCATTATGTTGTTTGTTTTTTCCTTGAATTGTCGGATCAGTCTATAATACTTTTCCATTAATTCTTCTGAACGATTGTCCTTTACGTCGTTCGTTCCGACATGGATGACGAACAGTGAGTTTTGGTCTGAGCCGGTCATAACATCGTCGCGCGCCGCAGTGATGCCATCTACACCTATACCGGGGAAACACATGCGCTTACGTTTCTCATATGAAGCACGACCGCAAAATTTTGTTAACTGACCTCTGATCATGGAATCGCCAATTAACCGGATTTCGTGTTCCTCTTCAACTTTTACCTTTAAAATAGCAAATCGATTGAAGGTCGTAAGTTCCAACCCTTTTCTTGGCGTATAAGGCCTGGCTCCATTCCTTACAGGAATGAAACCGTCATCAGGTGCTACGGTACTCGAATTCCTCGTGACATGGGCATAGATCGGCTCGGTCGGGTTAAGCAAAGAAGGGGCAGCGTCGCTAGTCTACGGCGCAACTATGTTGGCCGCAACAAACTCCTTCAGGGATTCGTGTTGTTTTTCTAAAATGTCATATTTCATTTTCAAATCGTCGTACTTACGGTCGTTAACACAAAAGCGACAAGCAGAGGAGTTACTAAAATAGTTAAGAGCGAACTTCTCGCAACATAATTCGCAGTCTCTCAGGTTGGACGGCATTTTGAATTAGCAATTTCTTAACTGACAATGAAAGCAAATAGAGCGCAGTTATTGTAAAACTTGTGGGTGTCACCATAATACAAGGGAGAGGAGGAGGGGGAGGAGGAGGAGGAGGACGAGGAGGAGGAGGGAATTTAAAATATCTTCTTAATCCTAATTCCTTTTCCTCTCCCCTTCTCTTCCCCTTCCTTCCTTGAGAGAGAGAGAGAGAGAGAGAGAGAGAGAGAGAGAGAGAGAGAGAGAGCGAGGTGGGGAAGAGATATGAATGTAAGCCACCTCTGATTCTTCTATTTTCCTCCTCCTAGCTCCTCCCTCACCCCCCCCCCCCTTCCCCGGCAACACACAACAGGTCGACTCATGACACAGCTTGGTCTCAATGTCTCTCTCTCTCTCTCTCTCTCTCTCTCTCTCTCTCTCTCTCTCTCTCTCTCTCTCTCTCTCTCTCTCTCTCTCTCTCTCTCTCTCTCTCTCTCACACACACACAGTAAAAATAGAACTGAAAAAAAATGAAAAGATAATAAAAAGGAAAGTAGATTTCTAGAAAGTTTTTGAAAGGAAAAGAATGTCAAATAAGAAAAATATAAACATGAAATCAGGTGTCTTGAGAGCCGCCCTGCCTTGATCGTCGCTGTCAACTGTCCGCCAATCAGCCAACACAAGGCAACAACAATAACAACAACAAGGGGAGGGACGGGGAGAGCTGAGTGGACGGTTCCCTCTTTTCTCGTCAGCTTTCGTGGTTCCCCGTCCCTTTTACTTTTCCTTCACTTCCTCTTTGCTTCTCCCTTTCTCTCGTGCTGTTCCTATTCCTCATTCTTTCTTCCTTCTCCTTGTTTCCTTTCCCTTTCTTCTTCCCTTTCCTCAGTTTCCGCACCACTTCCTTACTACTACTTTTTTTCCACTTTCTTTCCGTTCTTCTCATCCCTTTCCAGTCCTCTTCATCTCACTTCAACTCCACCACCCATCTCTGGTTCCTCCACTTTTTTTCCTCCATTTCTCCGCCTCATTTCCCGTCTTCCCTTCCTTTTCTCTTCCTACCAGCCTCCTCCAATGACGGACATCTAATGAAACAAATGAATAACAGACAAAAAAAGAATCAAAGAAAAAATAAATATAGAAAAAATAAAGACGGAAAAAATACAATACTGATGAATTATGACGATTAGGGCGGCGAGCAGTTTCTTTGGTAATGTTTTTTTTTTTTTTTCTCGTTTTTGGCGATTAAGTGATTTCGTATGATCACCAAATCAACTCTTGAATATCCGATCGCTTGTTTGATGCGGCTGTTGAGGTGGTAATCCAATTAGCTAAGCCGGGGGCGATGGGGAGAGATGGGAGAGGAGGAGGATGTAATGTCAGAATAGACGGGGGAGGGATGGTGCAAGGGTGTAAAGGGGTAGAGTGAGAGTAAAGAAGAGAATTGGGGACATTTACAATAAGAAGAAGGAAGAGGAGGGGGCGAGAGGAGGAAGAAGGGGAGGGAGAGTAGCAGTAGAGAGGAAAGGGGTGGGGCGATTGATGAGGGCATGGATAGAGGTAGGGGAAGAAAGGAAAGGCTAGGTGTGTGTGTGTGTGTGTGTGTGTGTGTGTGTGTGTGTGTGTGTGTGTGTGTGTGTGTGTGTGTGTGTGTGTGTGTTAGATTAGAAAAATAACCATATCTTCGTTCGAATTATGACTAACTACTACTACCACTACTACTACTATTACTATTACTACTACTACTACTACTACTACTAATGCCATTACTACTACTACTACTAATGCCATTACTACTACTACTACTAATGCCATTACTACTACTACTACTACTCCTACTACTACTACTATTATTACTAATGCCACTACTACTACTACTATTACTACTGCCACTACTACTACTACTACTACTACTACTACTACTCCTACTACTACTACTACTACAACCACCACCACCACTACCACTACTACTACTACTACTACTACTACTACTACCACCACCACCACCACTACTACTACTACAGCTACTACTTTCAATACCATTTCAACTACTACTGCTACTACCACTACTACTACTACTACTACCACAACTGCTACCACAACCAAAACTATTACTTGCATTATTACTTCAATTTCTGCTTCCAATAACACTAACTGCTGCTTTTAATCTCCCACCCCCTCCACCGCCTCCACCACCACCTCTCACTCCTCCACCATCGCCACCACCACCACCACCTCCTCCTCCTCCCCCTCCTCCTCTTCCTCCTCCACCGCACACCTGTATCACCCACACCTGCCGACAGACACGCTCCTCTCTCGCCTTGTAATTGAAGCTGAAGGAAGAGAACGAGGAATTGTTGAGGGGAGATGGTGAAGGAAGGTGGAAGAGGAAGTGGAAGGGAAGGAGAGTGAAGGATAAAGGGAAGGGTGAAGGGAAGGGAAGGGTGGGAAGGAGCAAGGATGAGAGATATATTAGGATAAATCGCTGAACATTTGTTTTTCCCACAATGCACCGCGCTCGTGACGTCACATGTAAACAGAGACGTCACTGGAGACCCACACGTGTGGCCGCGGCGTTACTGGGTTGAAGCTTCTTGCTGTGAACAATGACAAGGTGTGCTGTTTACGGCGGCATTAACAATAACAAGTGTAAGAAGCTAGGAAAGCTTAATTTTTATCGTTTTCCCAAGACAAAGTCCTTAGTTTGACAGTGGATGCATGCGTGTAGTCGTAAAGATAAGTTAAATCCAGATACTGCCAGAGTTTGTTCAAGTCATTTCAAGGCGACAGACAACACACAGCACTACATTATCATCCCAAAACAGGAAAATGAGCCAGGTAAGCAATATGACCTACATCGCTTCAGTGCAGTTTTTTCTTCTTATAATTTTACGTTATTTAGGGGATATTTAACTATGTAGAAGGCATATAAAAGATTAAGAAAGGTTTGTGTTGTCTTAAATAGGTGATAACAAGAGTAAATAACGAGGAATCAACAAAATAGTAATCCATTCTGAGAGGAGTGATGTCTTATTGTCACGGTTTTCTCTGTGCTTAATTTGTTATTGTAATCATCAATAAGAACTATAACACCAAGTCCTAATGATAGTTATTTGGAACTAAAACCTGAACCAGAAAAGATACACGAAACGTGTAATGACGTGAAAAGAAAATTTAGGTAGACATATGGAGGAATGTTAGATGTGAGGCAAAGGATGGGCGAGACATGAAATGGATAGGGGATGAATGTATAAGAGTGATATGTTAATGAATAAGTACAGTAGAAACCTTAATACTCCCTCTTAATGGAGATATAAAGGGACCAGGTAGGAAAAATCGAGCTAGTAAGTACATTATTTTTTACATATTTTTGTTATAACTATTTACATGGGTAATTCTAGGTTTTAATGAAAAAATAAGGCATGTACATTAACATATGTGTACATCAATTCCTTAATAATCTCTCATAATGGAGAAATAAGAGGAAAATGGAGCTAGGCTGTGGAACTTGGCTGGAGTCACAATCGGTGTGATCCTTTTTTTGTACATGCCGTGCTGGGTTGTTACAATATATCCCAGGCTTTATGAAGGAAAATACCTGAAAAGATCCAAACAGAAGCTAGGTATGGCTTTACCAGTTGTTAACCAGCTTAAAAATATGTAAAAAGTGTCGATCGTTCCACCACTACCACCCGCCTTCTCTCAGGGTTTTGCCAAAGGTCTATAGAATTCTTGTCTAATACTAATACCACATCATATTAAAACTACCTGTGCAACTATTATCTGTTTCAGAGAACACCACACTTCATATATGATGTGTAAATCCTTGAATAAAACCAAGATTCGAATGAGATTCTTGCTGAGGAAGGTCTCCAGCGCGCGTCACCGCCGTGACGTCACAGAACGTGACGTCATGGCTGAGTTGATGACGTTTCACTGAACCATCCTTAGTTTGTCTCTCATCCTTGGGAAGGAGAGAGTGAGGGAAAGAGGGTGAAGGGAAGAGGGTGAGGGGAAGAGGGTGAGAGGGAAAGAGTGAGAGGAATAAGGTAAATAATGAGAAGAAGAAAAAATGACTGGTAAAAGAAGGAAAAAGGAAAAATAAATGAGAATGACAAATATGGGGAAGAGTGTGTGTGTGTGTGTGTGTGTGTGTGTGTGTGTGTGTGTGTGTGTGTGTGTGTGTGTGTGAGTGCGTGTGTCTGTGTGCGTGTGTGTGTGTGTGTGTGTGTGTGTGTGTGTGTGTGTAAATCTGATCTCCCATGAAATCAACAACAAAATAATGTAGTAGGTAGGAAGACACCTACCGAGCGGGCGCAAGCCACTCCCGGTGAGGTATATATGGGAGGTGAGAAGGGAGCTGAAGCCCTCCAAAGACCCTTCCCATGTCCTCACTAACCATTTCCCTATTGTCTCACCAACACCGGAGAGTAGTTCAGCATGCTCTCTATAGACAGATCCTCTCTCTATCCACACCACACTGCATTCACACAACATATACACCTTTTCCCAAAATTAAAATTTCAAAATGGCGCACATGCACCAAGCCTCGGAGTCCCCGACTGGGAGGGGGACCACAAATTCCCCCAGGGAGGACTCCCCTTCTGGCTGCCGACCCGAGAGGTGTCTTGATAACTCCTCGAACCTCTTTCTTCTCAATTTCTGCAACATTAGCGGTCTTCGTTCTAATTTTCATTCTGTGGAACACCATTTTTCCTCCTCTAAACCTCACCTTCTCTTCCTCACCGAAACACAGGTTTCTGAGCTTACTGACAGCAATCTCTACTCTGTTCCCTCCTACTATCTCTATCCTAAATTTCAATCCAAAGCCGGATGTTGCGCATACGTGCGCAACGACATCACTTGCGCCCACAACCTTGACTCTTCGGAATCTTCCACCATCTGGTTAAGACTGCATTGTCATTCTGTTACTAAATACATATGTGCTGTTTATCTCTCACCTAACTCTACTAACTATGTAAAATTCTTTGACTACTTGAACTCTAAAGTGGAGCACATCTTGACCCACTCTCCCTTCGCTGAAATCTCCATCCTAGGAGATTTCAATGTTCACCACCAGCTTTGGCTTTCATCCTCTTTCACTGACCAGCCTGGTGAACAAGCCTACAACTTTGCTATCCTCAACGACCTAGAGCAGTTGGTCCAGCACCCTACACGTATTCCCGACTGTCTTGGAGATCGGCCCAACATTCTAGACCTCTTCCTTACCTCAAACCCTTCTGCTTATTCTGTCAAACTGTTCTCTCCGTTGGGCTCCTCCGATCACAATCTTATTTCTGTATCCTGTCCTATCGCTCCTGTACACCCTCTGGACCCACCGAAGAGGCGATGCTTCTGGCATTTTGCTTCAGCTCGGTGGGACGACCTAAGGATGTACTTTTCCGATTTCCCGTGGAATGATTACTGCTTCCAGGATAGAGACCCCTCTGTGTGTGCTCAGCGCATCACAGAGGTGATTGTCTCTGGAATGGAGGCATTCCTCGTTCTTTCTCTACTCGTCACGCTAAAAAGCCTTGGTTTAATCATGCTTGTTCTCGTGCTGTCAATGATAGAGAGGTAGCTCACAAAAGGTACCAGAGCCTTCAAACTAATGCTAATTATGAACTTTACATTTCTGCCCGAAATCGTGCCAAATCTATTCTCCGACTAACCAAAAATTCTTTCATTAATAGAAAATGTCAAAACCTTGCTTTCTCTAACTCTTCCCGTGACTTCTGGCATCTAGCCAAAAACATCTCCTCCAACTTCACTTCTTCATCTTTCCTCCACTCAGTCCTGACGGCAACACTGCCGTCTCATCTATCTCTAAGGCTGAACTCTTCTCTCAAACTTTTCTAAAACTCCACTCTGGATGATTCTGGGCATATTCCTCCTCATCCCCCTCTGACTCCTTTTATGCCTGTTATAAAGATTCTTCAAAATGATGTTTTCTATGCCCTTTCTGGCCTCAATCCTCAGAAGGCTTATGGACCTGATGGAGTGCCTCCTATTGTCCTTAAAAACTGTGCCTCCGTGCTGTCACCCTGCCTGGTCAAACTCTTTCGCCTCTGCCTGTCAACATCTACCTTTCCTTCTTGCTGGAAGTATGCCTTCATACAGCCTGTACCTAAGAAGGGTGACCGCTCCAATCCCTCAAACTACCGTCCTATTGCTTAACTTTCTTGTCTATCTAAAGCTTTTGAATCAATCCTTAACCGGAAGATTCAAAAGCACCTTTCCACTTCTGACCTTCTATCTGATCGCCAGTATGGGTTCCGCAAGGGGCGTTCTACTGGTGATCTCCTAGCCTTCTTAACTGACTCTTGGTCATCCTCTCTTAGCCGTTTCGGTGAAACTTTGCTATTGCGCTGGACATATCAAAGGCTTTTGATAGGGTCTGGCACAAATCTTGCTTTCTAAACTACACTCCTACGTTTTCTATCCTTCTCTCTGTACCTTTATCTCCAGTTTCCTTTCTGACTGTTCTATTTCTGCCGTGGTAGACGGTCACTGTTCTTCCCTAAATCTATTAACAGTGGTGTCCCACAGGGTTCTGTCCTATCTCCCACTCTTTTTCTGTTGTTCATGGATGATCTACTTTCCACAAGGAACTGTCCTAGCCATTCCTACGCCGCTGATTCCACTCTGCATTATTCAACTTCTTTTAATAGAAGACCCACCCTTCAGGAACTTAACGACTCAAGGCTGGAGGCTGCAGAACGCTTAGCCTCAGCCCTTACTATTATTTCCGATTGAGGCAAGAAGAACCTGGTGTTCTTCAACGCCTCAAAAACACAGTTTCTCCACCTATCCACTCGACACAATCTTCCAAACAACTATCCCCTATTCTTTGACAACACCCAGCTATCACCTTCCTCAACACTAAACATCCTCGGTCTATCCTTAACTCAAAATCTTAACTGGAAACTTCATATCTCATCTCTTACTAAATCAGCTTCCTCTAGGCTGGGCGTTCTGTACCGTCTCCGCCAGTTCTTCTCCCCTGCACAGTTGCTGTCCATATACATTGGCATTGTCAGCCCTCGTATGGAGTATGCATCTCATGTGTGGGGGGGCTCCACTCACACATCTCTTCTGGACAGAGTGGAGGCTAAGGCTCTTCGTCTCATCAGCTCTCCTCCTCATACTGATAGTCTTCTACCTCTTAAATTCTGCCGCAATGTTGCCTCTCTTCTATCTTCTATCGATATTTCCACGCTGACTGCTCTTCTGAACTTGCTAACTGCATGCCTCCCCCCCTCCCGCGGCCCCGCTGCACTCGACTTTCTACTCATGCTCATCCCTTTACTGTCCAAACCCCTTATGCAAGAGTTAACCAGCATCTTCACTCTTTCATCCCTCACGCTGGTAAAATCTGGAACAATCTTCCTTCATCTGTATTTCCTCCTGCCTACGACTTGAACTCTTTCAAGAGGAGGGTATCAGGACACCTCTCCTCCCGAAATTAACCTCTGATTTTGGACACTCCTTTAACCTCTGTTCGGGAGCAGTGAGTAGCGGGCGTTTTTTTCTTTTTTTTCTTTGCGCCCTTGAGCTGTCTCCTTAGCTGTAAAAAAAAAAAAAAAAAAAAAATCAGGTTCACTCAAATTAATGAAAACTTTAATATCTCGCCAAAAATATCCTCGCCATGAATTGCAGATGCAGAAGAATAGAGACAAGTGCGGGTCAGGGAGTGAGGGAGGGAGGGAGAGAAGCAGGGAGGGAGGGAGGGAGGAGAGTCTGTTGTTTCGGGAAGTGAGGGAGAGAGGGTTTGGAGGGAGAGGAGCAAGGAAAGGAGAGAGGAAGGAGGAAGGGAGAGGAGGGAGGCAATGAGTGAGTGTTTTGTTTCTGAAGTAGGCTGTGGAGGAGGAGGAGGAGGAGGATAAATACATAGAAATACATAGGAAGAACAGACACCAGAAGACCTATCGGTCTATGGCGAGGGTGTCTGTTTACTACCGCTACTACTAGTAATCTACGTGTGGTAGAACAGGACAGAATAGATGAAGGAGTAGAATGAGAGGGAGGGACATGAGGCGGGGTATATTTAGAAGCAAAGAAACTGAAGAAAAATGCGAGAAACCTGTAGCACCGTAAATACACACACACACACACACACACACACACACACACACACACACACACACACTGTTTATTTTCCTGTATCTTTCTATCTGTCTGTCTCCTTCTATCTTCTTTTACTTCTCCATCTGTATTTCAACAACACGGGAAAGAGAAGAACCAGGAAACATGGACACATGGAAATGTAGGCAACAGAAAGCCTATTGTCTCATTAAGAGGTCGCCCGCTTGGGTGATTTAATCTGCTCGACCGCCACTTGGGGCTTGATGAACAGATGAAAGCACCTCGTTATTGAGGAGCAGATGAAAGCCCCTCGTTATTCAGTTTACTCCCGACGCAGCGAAATGACGGTCGATTCTATATTTGAAGGAGTTCATGGTATTCGCATTTACTACATCTGAGGGAAGATTGTTCCAGTGGCGGATGACTCGGTTTGAAAAGAAACTCCTTCCAATGTCTGTGTTACATCGACTCGACTGAATGGGTAAACCGTTATTTCTAGTTCTTGAGTTGGTTTGCAGTTCAAAGAATTTGGAGTAATCGACGTTATTGAACTTTTTCAGATACTTGAAGACTTGAATCATATCCCCTCGTAGGCGTCTTTTCTCCAATGTCAAGAGATTGAGTCGCATGAGTCGTTCCTCGCACGGTTGAGCCCTTAAGGTTGGAATCATCTTTGTGGCGCGTCGTTGAGCCCTTTATGTAATTAGGAGACCAGAACTGTACTGCATACTCGAGGTGCGGTCTTACCATGGAATTATACAAGGATAGCATCACGTCTGGTGTTTTACACTTGAAGTTCCTCGCTATGAACCCGAGCATAGTGTTGGCTTTGTTGTAGGCTTTTTTACAGTGATTCGCGTGTTTCAGGTCACTGCTGATAGTGACTCCAAGATCCTTTTCCTCCTGCATCGCCTGCAGAGGTCTCCCATTCATGATGTACGTGTGGTTACTATTTTGGGACCCAATGTGCATGACTTTGCATTTGTCAACATTAAAAGACATTTGCCATTTTTCCGACCATTCGATAATGTGATTGAGGTCTTTCTGAATGATTTCACAGTCGGTCTTTGTGAGGGTCTCTCCACCCACCTTGGTGTCATCTGCAAATTTCGATATTGTAAATTTCAGTCCTGATTCTAGGTCATTGATATATATGATAAAGAGGATGGATCCCAGCACTGACCCTTGAGGCACTCCACTAGTGACTGGAAGCCAATCGGAAGGCTGTCCGTTGAGTAATACTCGTTATTTCCTGTCGGTGATCCAATCTCTTATCCACGCGATCAGATTGGCTCCAATGCCCGCCAAGTGCAGTTTCTTAAGGAGTCGCTCGTGCGGTACCTTGTCGAAGGCTTTCTGAAAGTCCAGGTATATAACATCACTGGGGATGTGGGCATCCCAGTTCTTATATATACCTTGGAAGAAGTCTAATAAATTCGTTAGGCAGGAGCCCTTGTTTCTGAAGCCATGCTGAGTGTCGGAGATTATATTATTGTTTTCTAGAAACTTAACAAGTTTATCTCTAATAATCTTTTCGAGTATTTTTCCTGCCACTGATGTCAAACGTATGGTCCTGTATTTTAATGCAACGCTTTTGTCTCCTTTTTTGAAAATCGGTGTTACGTTCGCCATCTTCCAGTTTTCCAAGACCTTGTTCAGTTGAACTGACCAGTTGAATATGTTAGTGAGTGGTTGTAGTATTTGTTGTTTAAGCTCTTTTAATAACCGCGGGGACAAACTGTCGGGTCCCGTTGACTTGTTCGTGTCGAGTTTGTCCAAGTACTTTTTTACTTCTTGGTCGCATATTGAGTCAATTTCCAAGAGTGTGATCTCACTCGGCGGGTCAGGGCCCTCGGGAATGGTTTCGATGTCCTCGACTGTGAATGCGGATGCGAAGTTACTGTTGAGGATTCTGGCCATCTGTTTACTGTCCTGAGTTACAGATCCAGTCTCGTCTGTCAGGGGTGGAGGAGGAGGAGGAGGAGGAGGAGGAGGAGGAGGAAATGGAATAGGAACAGGAAGATAAGGAGGAGGAGGAGCAGAAGCAGAAGCAGGAGGAGAAGTAGTCAGAGTACTGGGATGAGGAATGGAAGGAGGCGGAGGAGGCGCGGTAGGCAGGGCAGCCCTCCGTCCCTCAATGCGAGTGTTTCATCGCGGCGGCGAGTGACTTCCTGGCCAAGTCAGACGTGCCGAGGCATTCACTTTGATTTGTCGAGTTTCTGTTCCTTCCTTCCTTCCCCGCCGCCGCCTGTCAGCCGAACGGTAACCAATGCGCGTCACGGCCCTTCGGTGTCCCGCCTTGATCTGTTTCTCCCTCACTCGCTCCCCGGGCAACTGAAGGCCTGGACGCTGTGTTTGTTTCGAGTTAAGGGAATTATGTTTGTCCCGTGTCCGTGTGTGTCCAGATCAAGACGTCCTTGGATCTTCCTTTTCCTTTTTCAGCTCTGTTTGGTGTGGCTTACTCGAGGGTTCTAGAGTTTTTGGCCTTACTCTTTAAAAAGGTTGTCTGAGGTGTATTGTTACTGAACGCAACTAGACTAATATCAATTTCTCCTTGGATTAATTAAGACGTCTTACGATTTTTTTTTTTTTTTTTGTTCTGTTCAGTATGACTAATTAACAGGCTACTTCAAATACTTTTTGAACATTAAAAGTAGACTGACATAACAATCTTCGGATCAAGGCTTCCAAAGTTTCTCTAGGATGTGTTTCGGTGATGCTCAGACTGACTGCTGTGACTGATAAGTTTCTAAAGGATGAATAAGTTGACATACTTAAGTTTATCTCGTTTTTGTGTCGAAATGTCCAACAAGACTTCACGAAGATGGACAGGAGTTTTGTTTTTTCCTGTATGGAATTGCTACAGCGCTTCAAGATGTCGCAACGATAACTTGTGGCCGTACTCCACACTGTCCCTTACTTAGAGGTGACAGTTGTTACCAAGTCGGCAGTCAACGGCAGCCTCAAAAGTGCTTGTTGCCTTCCATGAACGTCACACACTTCGCTTCAAAATTTTTCCTTGGCATATCAGCGTTCTACTGTTACTAACAGAAAAGACCAAAACCTACAAATAGGCCGCATATCGCTGTTCCTGCAAACAGTGATGCCCGAACACGAATCAAGAGGTTCGCGAGGTGTCTCGAAAGCAATGAGTCGTTGTGTAGAGGAAGGGAATATTACTGGAAATATGAATACGTTAAGAGTTACTAATATACATTTTGCTCTTTTCCTTTTAAAATATCACCTTGCCTTTCTCCTATACTTTAATTATATCAAACACTTTGATTGCTTTACACTTTGATTAAATATGACGACACCTTACTTTTACACTATGCTGACACCTTGATCTATTTCATACCTTAATTTTAATGTTTCTACCTTGACGCCACTCGCCTTTGCATAATCTTAATCGTATGTCTGTTACACAATAAATATCGATTCGAAACCCTTGTCGATGCAGAGCGGAGTGTCTGATCCTAAACAAACAAGGGGAATCTTAGTTTAAATGATACCTTAACATATATGATGATATCTTGATACCACTCAGCTTTCCCTAATCTTAATCGTACGTATCTGTCACCCACAATGACGCCGGACCAGGACACATGGGCTCTACAGTGTCCCGGGGACCCTCAGCCTGGAGGTACTTCCCCGAACACTTCCTTGCTTGTCTTCACAATGACACGACATTGGCTGGCTTACCTCACGCCGCCGACACTTGCCGCTCCATCCTCGACACAGTTTACTCGCCACAGACAAACACGGACACACAGACACACACGCACTTGACTGACTGACTGGCCACTGGAGGGCGGAGACGAATGCGCATCAACGAGGCGGGGTAACGCGAGGCTTAGTGATAGAAAACGCTCGCTTTTTCTGGCTGACTAAACAAATGCCACCTCTCCCTTCCGCTAAATAGATAAACATAATAAAGAGAACGGTATATGTAATAATTCTATCCAACATTAAGTGAAAGTATGAATGAAAAAAAAATACGATGGGACTGTTATTAGATGCGGAGTATTGAGTAAGTCACATGAAACAAAAACGTGACTGTCCAGCTGAGCAGACGCGGCGGCTGTAGGCTACGGTGGGCGGCGGGGCGAGGCTAGGCCAGTGTGGTTACCTGCTGACCAGACACTAGGGCGAGGCGGGAGGCTATACTAACTTTTCAATAACCAATCAATAAGTCATAACTACCATCGCTATTCGCACACCTGCCCCAGTGAGCCGTGCTAGTACTTAAACTTAAGGTAAATAAATATATAACTTTATTTTCTTCTTGAGAGTGAACAACAACTGGCGAGTCACTTCGAACCCCTTTCCGGACCCTTGAGCGACGCGCGGGGCTGCTCGAACACCACGACCCCGCACGTTGGCTCATTTTCTCTGTACTATATGCAAACAAAACAACAATACGCGTCACAATGAACGATTAAATGCACGATCAATAAGTTACCCGGAGTGAAGAAGAGACGTCACAAGGAAAAATAGAATGGTACTAGCAGAGACAAGTCACCATGAGCTTTAAACAGACGAACGAACACAGTTATCATTTTGTTTCAACCAGTCCCTCCCTCCCTCTTCCCTTTCCTGCGAGCGCGTGCAGGTGTTGGACGGCCTCTCAGGTGGGCTAATAAACGTGACTTTGATATAAAACAAAAGGGAAAAATGTACATGAACGTACTTATTAAACCAGGCGTAAGGGAAAAATAAAACCTGATGCTTTTAGTTTGGTTATGAGACTGTTACTTCTTCAATTAATTTACACCAGTGAAAGTGAAGGAAAATCATTTGGTATGCCATTTAATCCCCCGACAAGACTAAAGGAACTCTTGGCTATGCAACCTCGAGTTCCTAAAACAACATAAGGATTATGAAACACAAATATCCTCATTATTAAACCACTCAGTTAAGGAAGAGAACTTGGTGTGTAATAAGCCAGTGAGTGTTCAAAATCCTTGATGGATTCGACAACATTAACCCAGATAGTCTATTTCAGAGAGACACCAAAACAATAACACGCAGCAATGGTATGAGGTTAAAGGGAAACCGATGTAACACATTGGTGCGCAAAGTTTTTTTCAATAATAGAGTCGTCGATCACTGGAATAGACTCCCACCGTCAGTAGTTAGCGCACAGAGTATCAATAGCTTCAAGTCTTCATTGGATAAGTACTTCAGGGATATAAGATTATACTGACCCTTCTTCGCATGTTTTCAGACAGATTGCAGCAAGACGTCGACCTAAATTCATATTATTCTCCCCCCACAACCTAGATTGCAAGTAGCGTAAGCTAACAATAGAGTAAAGCAACAGTTAATGTCCGCATGACAGGTGGGGTGAGGTGTGGGTGCAGTAAGGTGACAGGTTACTGGTGCCGTGCCTAGTACCGCCGGTAAAACGAGGATCAAGCCTCCACCTGTGCCCCTGAAACTACACCTCACCCATCGTGAGTATTAGGGGGGATCCTGAGGCTGCCCTGTGCAGGCCACTCGTCCTCTTCCATTCTCCTTGTGTTTCTGTGTTCTTATGTTCTTATGTAATGAAGTCAGTTTCCTCCACAGCTTAGGTTACCAGTAGTGTAAGTTAAGGGTAGTAATTTCCTCTTATTTCTCTCTTTACTGTAAAATTTCCATGTCCCTTTCTTCCTTAAAGGTACATGGTGTTCTCTTCTAACTATTCCCTGCCGGCACGTTGCCGGAGGGAGAGTGGTGGGAGGAGGCTTCATCTTTTCTGTCCTGTCCTGCCACACGTAGATTACTAGTAGTAGCGGTAGTAAATAGACACCCTCGCCATAGACCGATAGGTCTTCTGGTGTCTGTTCTTCCTATGTATATTCCTATGTATTATCCCCGAGAAGCTTAAGGGCAGGCTGAGGTCTCTTGGCTTTGTTAGTGTGTCCCTGACTTCTTTAACAAACTTGACGGTTACGAAACACTATACTAATTTATTGTTGTACTAGAAAGTAAAGGAGACGAACTTGGTGTGTCATTTTCTTTCCCCGTCAAGGGAAGGCTGAGGTTGCTTGGTTGTGTGAGTGTCACCTTGACTTTTTAACCAACGTGAGGGTTACGAAACTCTAGTAAAAACTTGGCGTGTCATTTCCTTTCTTCGACATACATAAGGGGGGACTGAGGTCGCTTTGCTGTGTGTGACCTTGACTTCTTAAACAAACCTGAGGGATACAACACACATTAATAAGCCAGTGAGTGTCAAGAGACACGCCAGTCCTCGTCGACAGACCGACTTGGTCGGCTAGATTTTGATCGTCGATAGAGTCGGTCTGTCGGCCGCCTTTAGCAAAGGCCCGTGCTCCCTCATGTAGGGAGGCAGCAATCTTCGGACAAGGGCCCGTTTCACCAAGTGATACTAGGGGATAAATCTTGAAAAGAAAAGAACGTAGTGTGCCGTTTTCTTCCCTGACAAGCTTACGGGGGCTGAGGTCGCTTGGCTGTGTGTGATCTTGACTTCTTAAACCAGCGTGAGGGAAACCTGGCGCACCTCGTTTTCTTCGGGGACGGGCGTGAGGGAGGCCGTGGCGGCGATGGATGGGCTCGTTGGGCCACGGGTGAGGCACTTCGGCGGACCTGGAGCGGCGCGCGCGGCGGTGCAAGGAGAGAATGGCCAAGTCCGTGACGAGAGTTGGCGAGGAAAATGTATGATGGCGTTTGTAGCTTAGCATTACGAGAGGTGACGGCGTGCGTGCGAGGTGTGTTCCTTCCCGCCCCCTCCTCCAACACTCCTCTTCCTCCTCCTTCTTCTCTCATCCTCCCCCCAGCCTTCTCTTTCTTCCACCCTCTTTCCCTCCTCCCCCCTCCTTCAACTCTCCTTCCTTTCTCCTCCTTTCACCACCCTTCCCGCCTCCTTCTCCTTCTCCCTTTTCTTCCTTCCTTCTCCTCCTCCTCTCAAGCCAGCGTGAGAGCGTGACTTGTGGGGAAAACAATGGTGATGGGAACTTAATATATGATGGTGTGTGATGGTATGTGTGTTGTGATAGTGATGGTTTGAGTGTTAGCGGTGAGTCAGTGGTGAGTGAAGATGAAGGCAGGGTGATAATGGTGGTGGTGGTGGTGGTGGCGGCAGTAACATTTCAGCGGTGATGGAGGCGGCGTTTGCATATAAAAGCAAGTGTTACTACTATCATAACGCCTCTTTCTCGTCCTGACAGTATAAAGACCGTTTTAGTGTCGGTAAAGCATCCAGACGACCCCCTCCCCCCCCCCTCCAGAACACCTGCCTGTCACCCTTCCAGCTTCAAGAATAGAGGGAAGTAAGAGAGGAGGTAAGAGAGAAGGAAAGGGGAGGAGACGAGAAAAGTGGAGAAAGGGAGAATAAAGGAAGGACATACGGAGGAGGTGAGGGAAGAGGGTAAGAGTAAGGAAAGGAGGGAGGGAGGGAGAGAGCTGACAAGGATAGATTAAAGAGGAAGAAGAAAATAGCATCCAAGGAAGTGTTAATGGTGGTGTCAGTGGTTAGTGGTTAGTGGTGTCAGTGGTTAGTGGTGTCGGCTGTACTTCAACGCAACACACACGAGTCGCAGCACATCAACTCAGCACTTTGGGCGGGAATAAAGTGGTGATGTAAAGTGGTGATGTAAAGTGGTGATGTAAAGTGGCGATGTAAAGTGATGATGTAAAGTGGTGATGTAAAGTGGTGATGTAAAGTGGTGATGTAAAGTGATGATGTAAAGTGATGATGTAAAGTGGTGATGTAAAGTGGTGATGTAAAGTGGTGATGTAAAGTGGTGATGTAAAGTGGCGATGTAAAGTGATGATGTAAAGTGGTGATGTAAAGTGGTGATGTAAAGTGGTGATGTAAAGTGATGATGTAAAGTGGTGATGTAAAGTGGTGATGTAAAGTGGTGATGTAAAGTGGTGATGTAAAGTGATGATGTAAAGTGGCGATGTAAAGTGGCGATGTAAAGTGATGATGTAAAGTGGTGATGTAAAGTGATGATGTAAAATGGTGATGTAAAGTGGCGATGTAAAGTGATGATGTAAAGTGGTGATGTAAAGTGGTGATGTAAAGTGGTGATGTAAAGTGGCGATGTAAAGTGATGATGTAAAGTGGTGATGTAAAGTGGTGATGTAAAGTGGCGATGTAAAGTGGTGATGTAAAGTGGTGATGTAAAGTGGTGATGTAAAGTGGTGATGTAAAGTGGCGATGTAAAGTGGTGATGTAAAGTGGTGATGTAAAGTGGCGATGTAAAGTGATGATGTAAAGTGGTGATGTAAAGTGGTGATGTAAAGTGGTGATGTAAAGTGGTGATGTAAAGTGGCGATGTAAAGTGGTGATGTAAAGTGGTGATGTAAAGTGGTGATGTAAAGTGGTGATGTAAATTGGTGATGTAAAGTGGTGATGTAAAGTGGTGATGTAAAATGGTGATGTAAAGTGGCGATGTAAAGTGATGATGTAAAGTGGTGATGTAAAGTGGTGATGTAAAGTGGTGATGTAAAGTGGTGATGTAAAGTGGTGATGTAAAGTGGCGATGTAAAGTGGTGATGTAAAGTGATGATGTAAAGTGGTGATGTAAAGTGGTGATGTAAAGTGGTGATGTAAAGTGGCGATGTAAAGTGGTGATGTAAAGTGGTGATGTAAAGTGGTGATGTAAAGTGGTGATGTAAAGTGGCGATGTAAAGTGGTGATGTAAAGTGGTGATGTAAAGTGATGATGTAAAGTGGTGATGTAAAGTGGTGATGTAAAGTGGTGATGTAAAGTGATGATGTAAAGTGGTGATGTAAAGTGGTGATGTAAAGTGGAAATGTTCTATTAATGTTGCAACGCCACTTTACGTTCCTCTGTTCCCGTTGCTAAGGCATAATTATTTACTCCTCCTCTTCGTCTTCCTCCTCCTCCTCCTACTTCCACTTATCTGTTCCAATTAAAAGCCAACACTGCCACACTTCTCGTCTCGGCGGCAGGTGATATTTTCGGGTAATTAAGCAGTTGGCAGGTACAGGTGTGCAGGAAGTGAAGGCTGAATGTTATTGTGGTGAAAATCTCTGGGGCGTGGTGGTGGTGGTGATGATTGAGGTGGTGGTGATGGTAGTGGTGATGATTGAGGTGGTGGTGATGGTGGTGGCTGAATCCGAGAGCTGAAGGCATCTCCCTCACGTTTTCTTCTTCTGGAGTTCCCAAACTCTTTTTCCGCGTTTCTTACAAGTTGTGAGATTTACGACTTGATGACGGACAGAAGTATCCGCCCTTTGTGCCCACCCTTGTCCTCCCTCTTGAGCCCCCTTTGCCCATCCTGTTTACCCTCCTTTCCCCACCCTTGCCTACCCACCCTCGCACACCCTTCCCCGCCGTCTGTATCCACCTTTACCCTCCCTAGCCCATCCTTGTCAACCCTTGCCCCCTCCCCCTTTACCCTCTGAAGTTCCTCAAGGGATGTCCATACATCCTCACACGAGTTGGTCTCAGCAGAAGTGTCTCGTTCGGTTCTAAATTTTCTGCAAGTTTTGTTAAGGGTTTCCAGAGTTTTTTTTTTTTTTTCTTCTTTGTATTCTGCCGCAGTAAATTTTAAACTCTTGTCTCTCAAAACATGTTCTTAAATCTTTACAACACAGAGTCGGAGGGAGCAAAACTACCCTTCTCTCTCCCTTCCCCTCCCGTCCCCTTCCCTATCATCTCCTACTCTGCCTTTCCCTACCCTCCTCTCCCCTCCCCTTCCCTCCTCTCCCCCTACCGCCGGTCCGCCATGTTCTTTCCCCAAACTCGTTGTAAGTTCGTAAATGTTTCATGAGTTTGCCGCTATTTGTCGAGCCGAAAAACGAACGCCCGCGTCCTCAAGCTGTAAACTCGCTTCGTCGCTCTGGCAATTGTTGCTTTCCTGGTGTTCTTAGTTTATGTTCCTTTAATAGCTGATGTAAAGAGAGCAAACACACACACACACACACACACACACACACACACACACACACAACACGCCCCGGCGGCTCGCCAGGCCCTCGAGGCTGCTCTGAGTGGCCCTCGCCGTGATGCAAGTCCCGAAGAGGCGACGTCGGGCGGGGTAATGGCGGGCACCGAGCGTCTAATGGGTGCACACGCGCATTACGGGCTTGATTTGTTTGCTGACGGAACAGTAACGGCCGACGGAAGTGAGGCTTCATTAAGTTCTCTTGACCTTCACCCTCACCGCGCGCCGTAAGAGGGCAAGGGCATGGCAGGGCTGGCGTGTCGGTCTTCCCCTTTGGCGCGGCCTGAGCGTGTTGCCCTCAAGCCTGTGCCGCGGAGAAGAGATGACGAGGACGAAAAAGAGGAGGTGGAGGAGGACGGGTTGGCTCTCGTTCTCGCTCTCGACGTGTATAATTTGTCGCCCTCAAGAGTTGTTACGCAAGGAGGTGAAGAGGCCACTTCCAGAATAACGCGGGTTCGCTCCCCGCCCGGTGCCACAAGCTGGGATTTATCAGTCACCACCGCGTGGCCTAAGACTACCCACATGGTGTCCAGAGGACCACCTATCAACCCGGACTCTAGATTCTAGGATCAAAGATGAGCTCCGGAGGGCAGCATGAGCCAATGCAAGATGGCGCCATTATAAATACTTGCCTGCGCCACGACGGGCTGGGGCCGACCATCAGGCCCCATCAAGAAATCCTAGCGGCTCCATAAGCGAATACGTTAAAAAAGATCAGTAAAAGAGGAGGAAGAAGGGGAAAGAAAACAGGTAACAGGAACATACTGGGGAGGTAAGTTGAGTCCTTTCAGGTAACTATGACACCAGGCCAGGTAAATGAGATGTGAAGACAGGTAAGGCAACGAAAACTCAATGAAAAGGGCAGGTAATAAGACAGGTGAAGGAGACAGGTAGGGCAGCGAGGTAGGGTAAGTAATCAGGCAGGTGAGGCAGGAAAGACGGGAAGGAGACAGGTAAGGCAGTTAGAAACGGGCAGGTAATGAGACAGTAGCCCACCGCTGGAAAGCCACACTCCCCACTCCGCTGACACTGTAATGAACACATAAGACTGCCCAGTGTATGTGTATATTGTGTTTTTTTGTATAAACATTTATGCCCTTAGCATAGGCAGCACACGGCAGTGCACCTTTGGGCGTGTAAATATACCTGTATGTTTAAATGAAAAAAGGTGAATTAGATAGGTAGGGAAGAGAAAAGGGCAGACCATGAGACAGGAAAGGAGACAGGTAGGGGAGCTCGAAAAGGGCAGGTAAATGAGGCAGGTGAATGACAAGTAGGTAGATGAGACACGTAGAGCAGGAAAGAAAAGGCAGGTAAATGAGTCAGGTGAATGACAGGTAGGTAAATGAGACACGTTGGTCAGGTAAGAAAAGGCAGGTGAATCACAACAAGCAGGTAACGCCTCGGCCCGCGGCGCCGCGGCTCCCATGCCTCAACACTAACTGGCCGCCTAACGTCCCCGCGACAGGCGCCGCCCAGTGACTCCATTTTTTTTTTTTTTATCTCTCCGCCTATTGCGCCGGTAGGCTTGCTTGACGGGCCTGGATGGTATTCGGCCCCAGCCCGTCATGGGGCAGGCAATTGTTTATAGTGGCGCCATCTCCTCTTGGCTCATGCTGCCCCCCGGAACTCATTCTTGATTCTTGGATGGTTTCCTCTAGAGTCCGGGTTGATGGGTGGTCTTCAGAACAGCATGTGGGTAGTTTTAAGCCACTAGGCGGTGACTGAAAAATCCGAGGTGGTAGCGTGGGGATTCGAACTCGTGTCGTCCATCACGCGGTGAATGTGGGCCCAGCACGCTACCACTTCAGCCACCGCCTACCCTTGCCGAGCTGTCCCGCCAGTCTGGACGAGGCTGAGCGGCGATGAGTTTTAAAATTCTTTCGTGACAGCAAGAAAACAAAAAGTTGAAGAATTGAGCGCTCAACTCTGCATAACTATATGCTCTCCTTTGCGTCTTTTTCGTACCTTTTGTATTTTATTAATTTATTTGTTTTTATTAATCTGTTTTTATGCATTTTCAGTATATTTGTATTTTCTTCGGTGACAGTAAAAAAAATGAAGGACTAAGCGCTCAAATCTGCAAACATCTTTTCTCTCTACTCTTCTCGTATCTATTTTTTTCTTTTTCGTCTATATTTTTTGTTTGATTTTGTTTTCTCTATCTCTGCATTTTTGTCTTGAGCGGGTCGTCATGAATATAACTGATTTTAGGACAAACAAAGTAACAAGAGTGGCGACTCCACAGATTTGTATATCAATTTATTTTTTTTGTTAATTTCTTTACCCTTGATCTGTCTCCTTTACTGTAAAACAAAGTACCGAGTCGAGTTCTGTTGGCGCATCTATGGTCATATCACCAGCTCCAGCCAATATCAATTACTCCACCAGTTTTTAGGTACATTCTGCCATTGCCTTCCCACCTTACTTATCATTCATCACATATTCTTTCAGCCTTTACATATCATGTATCACATTTCAAACTCTCCCTAGCCGGCCACTTGATGTCGTGTCGCGTCCGTCAAGGCGCGGTAAAGCCACAAGAATATTCCAGCGGCCGTGCAAGTAACACCCCAGGTAGAGGCGACACCTGGAGGTACGTGTACTGGTGGAAGTATAGAAAATAGAGCGAAAACATATTCATAAAAAAGTTTCAGACTGATGCTGGCACACAGGAAAAAAGCAAAGGAGAAAATAAATAAAATAAAGATGAAAATAATCACAGACAACAATTGGCTGAAAGATGCCGGCATGATGATGTAAAGAAAATGACTGACACTGAAAAAAGAAAAGAAAGAAAAAATAAGAGAAAAAATATCAAAGAGGCGAACACAAAGTAAGGAGTAAATGTGAGCATAGAAAATAAAACAGGGAAAGACTCGAAACGTCCCAGAAGTTAAAAGAAAAAAAAAAAGAAAAACACCAGAAGCTAAAATCCTATATCAGAGGATTAAGAAGATCAAAATCTTTTAAACAAACACAAAAAATACCATACACGAGCTTAACCATAGAAAAGGGAAAGAAATGTAAGCAAAAGATAAATCACACGAAAATTCTCTATTCTCATAAAAGAAAAGAAATAAACAAGAGTGAGCCGTTATGCCTCAAAAAATACAACAAAGGAAAAGGAAGATAAAAACAACTGTGTGAAAGCTAAAGCACACGCGAGGAAATACAATAGAATAAAAAAATGAGCTGAGTGAAAGCCTTACACACACACACACACACACACACACACACACACACACACACACACACACACACACACACACACACACACAATATAAAAGAGACACATTGATTGGCTATTGGTTCTACATTCTGAAATCTGACGTTCATTAATAAAACTAGCACACATTCCTGTCTTCTCTTACTTCACTAGTCTGTATTAATTATTCGTTTTTATCATGTTTGCTTGACAATTTTCTTTCTTTTCTTGAATTTATTCACACACACACACACACACACACACACACACACACACACACACACACACACACACACACACACACACACATCTACCTACCCAAAGATCGGTACTATGAGCTCTGTGCTCTTCCGTAGGGGAACGGCTGGCTGTCTCGAGGAGACCCGCAGCAGACCAAGAGGTGAATAACACACACACACACACACACACACACACACACACACACACACACACACACACACACACACACACACACACACACACTGCCCAAACAAACACACGCACATCACACACGTTTAATCATCTATCCATACATATACTTACATACATACATATCCCTTTCCCCCCCAACACACGCCGACACTCACACCCCTACACCCTCCCAGTCCCATCCCCGCCACACAACCCCACTGCAAGACGCAACAGCCAAGTACTGCGTCACCAATACAAATCCCGCCCCATGCAGGATGACGGACACAGACGGGGAAGGCAGCGGGAAAACAGGCGCCTGAGTGAGCTGGTGTGGGGGGAGGCGGCGGCGGGTCGAGGGAGGAGCTGGTAATCAATGAGGAGTTACGAGTGAGGCGAGGCATGTGAGGAGGGAATGTGTGGAGTGGTGAGCAAAGGAATGGAGATGTAAATATAAGTGTGGAATGATGAAGAAAGGTACAGGGAGGGAAGCAAGTGTGAGGAGAGGTACGCGGGGGTTTGCAGAGGTGAGGAAAGGTGTGCAATAGTAAGGACAGGTACGAGATTGGCAGAGGTGAGGAAATGTTGAAGAACGGTAAGGGGAGGTAAACAAAGGGTAAGGAAAGGTGAGCAAAGGTACGAGTTGATCAGCAAGGGTTAGGAAAGGTGAGAAAAGGTGAGGAAAACTTAGAAAATTAGAAAAAAAGGACATAATACAAAACAGAGGAGCGGAGGAAAAGAAACTGAACAGCTTAGTTGGAAAAAAATTTGGAGAAGAAAATTTAGGGAAAGAAAAACTAAAACTAAAAAAATAATCAAGGAAAGAAAGACACTACAAAAAAAACGAGAAAAAAACCCACACACACCAGAAAACAAGTATGAAATTAAAGTTCCATCAGTGTGGGACATAGGGAAGAGATAAGTGGAGAGAAAATAACAAAACGAAAACAGAACAGAAGCAAATGAAAAGGTAACGATTTGATATCCGCATTTTTGCCTCCGCTTTTTCCCGTGTTACCTGTCGACCCCGAGCCCGACCCTCCCATGATGCCTCCCTCACCTGCACCAGGGAGGATCAACGTGAACAGAATTAGAGTGTCTTTCCGTTGTGTCAGTGATAGGGCTCATTATGCTGGCAACAATGATGATGAAAAAACTACTAATACAAATACTATTACTACTAACAATAATAATAATAATAATAATAATAATAATAATAATAATAATAATAATAATAATAATAATAATAATAATAATGATAATAATAATAGTAATAACAACAATACTAATAACTAATAAAATAATAATGAGAACTTAAAAACTCATCTAAACTTAGCGGATCAAATATTTACGTTGCCAAGAAACTCAAGCACTCGTCGACGAAGAATAAAAGAAAACACAAAAAACGAAAAAAGATACAGATCAGTAGCAACAACAACAACTTAATACTATTCTTCAAAAAAAAACTTTCCCCGCACAACAACACTGACGCAGAAAAAGCAACAAAAGGACACGCAGAACAAGGTGTAGCGGACCGAGGCACACTCAGGCAACCTCGAGCCTTTGTCGAGTGACGTGAGCGACGGCGTGTTGCTGTACTTGACTTTCCGACTTTCAGGGAAGAAGACAAGAGGTTTGGGGAGACGTATACACGCTCCTCCTACTGCTCTCTTTCTCTTCCCTTCTTCTTCCTTTTCATACTCCTTCTTCCCCTCCTCCTCCTCTTCCTCCTCCTCCATCCCCACCTCCTCCATCTCCACCTCCTCCTCCATCCCCACCTCCTCCATCTCCACCTCCTCCTCCGTCTCCTCCCACTACTACTACTATTATGTATTGCCACTTTATTTTACTTTACGTGTCAAGACATATGAAAGGTGAAGATGATAGGGTTGTGAAGACGATTGGACACTTTTACAACACCAACAAAGAAAACTAACACAACAATAACAACAACTACTACCAATACTACTTCTTCCAGTCATAAAGATGTATGTGTAATGTTATGGTGTCCTGTGCCATTGAGTGTACTGACAGACAGACAGACAGACAGACAGACAGGCAGACAGACAGTCAGACAGATAGATAGAGAGGGAGAAATGAGCAGAGAAATAAAGGATGGAAGTGAAAAGGGAAGGAAGTCTCAAGAGAGAAAACGTAGGAATTTAAAAAAAGGAAATGTTATATTGAAAGGGTGAAGAGGGGAGTGAGGGATAGGTAGATAGACAGGTAAAGATAGATAGGTACATACATACACAGATAGATAGAGAGAGAAAAAAAAAAAAAGGAAAATGCCAAGACGAGCATAGCATGCCTGGGGTATACTTCATTGTAAGAGGAGGAACGGAAGGAAAAATGCTGCAGATATAACCAGAGAGAGAGAGAGAGAGAGAGAGAGAGAGAGAGAGAGAGAGAGAGAGAGAGAGAGAGAGAGAGAGAGAGAGAGAGAGAGAGAGAGAGAGAGAGAGAGAGAGAGAGAGAGAGAGAGAGATTTACATAGATTTACATAGAAAATCAGACCACACAGACCCCATGGTCCAGACTTGGTGGTCTGTCCTTAAACCTAAGTGATTTTACATTAATCAGAAGACTCCAAAACGTTGCATTTCTACTCTAGTTGATATTAAGTTGAAGGAAGTGACGGTCGAGCTTATTTTTGAAGGAGTCAATCGTGTTACACTGGACCACTGACGGTGGAAGCTTATTCCATTCTCGCACTACAACGTTGGTGAAGAAAAATTTGGTGCAGTCTGAATTTACTTGTCTACATCTGAGTTTTACGCCATTGTTCGTGCGCAAAGTGTCATCGATCATAAACAATGTTGATCTGTCTACATTCGTGAAACCATTAAGTATTTTAAAACATTCGATCAGTTTTCCTCGGAGGCGACGTTTCTCAAGAGAGAACATGTTAAGGGTAGAAAGCCTTTCTTCGTAGGATTTGTTGCGCAAGGAAGGGATCATTTTCGTTGCCCGACGCTGAACACCTTCTAATTTAGCAATATCCTTTGCATGGTGGGAGACCAAACTGTACCGCATATTCCAAGTGGGTCTGACTAAACTGTTGTAGAGCGGGAGTATTACATCTTCATTCTTGAATACAAAGTTTCTTTTAATGAAGCCCAACATTCTGTTCGCTTTATTTGCTGCATCGATGCATTGCTGTGAGAATTTGAGGTTTGACGCGATTTTGACCCCCAAGTCTTTGACGCATTGAACGCTTTTGAGTTTAACGCCGCGCATTTCGTATTCGAACAAATTCCTCGTTCCAACTTGAAGGACCTGGCACTTGTCTACGTTAAAGGGCATCTCCCATCTATCCGACCAAGCTGAAATTTTGTGCAAATCCTCTTGGAGGCTTTGCCTGTCTTCGTCAGTGAGAACCGAGTTGCCAATCTTTGTGTCGTCTGCAAATTTACTAATGCGGTTATTGAGTCCAACATCCACGTCGTTGATGTAAATAATGAAGAGCACTGGGCCAAGGACCGAGCCCTGAGGGACGCCACTAGTGACAGGCGCCCACTCTGAGTTAAATCCGTCAATCACTACTCTTTGTTGTCTGTTGCTCAACCAATTCGCGATCCATTGGTTTACTTGACCGTCAATACCTATTTGCTTTAATTTGTAAAGTAATTTATGATGCGGGACTTTATCAAACGCTTTCTGAAATCAAGATAGACTACGTCCAGTGATTTGGTTACGTCATAAACAGTGAAGAGGTCGTTATAAAAGGTTAATAGGTTTGATAGGCAGGATCTTTTGTTTCGGAAGCCATGTTGTGAGTCCCCAATCAATGAGTGGCTTTCAAGGTAATTCACAATTTTGTCTCTAATTATGCCCTCAAGTAGCTTACCTACAACCGAAGTTAGACTAATGGGCCTGTAATTACCTGGTACTTTTTGTCTCCTTTCTTGAAAATCGGTGTCACGTTAGCCTTTTTCCAATCTGAAGGGACGATGCCTTGTCGCAAGGACATATTGAATACGGTTGTGAGGGAGGAGAGTATTTCGCTCTTTGTTTCTTTCAGCAGAGTTGGATATACTTTGTCAGGTCCAGGACTTTTATTTGTTTTAAGTGAATGGAGAGCTTTAAGGACTTCATCGGTTGTTATTTCAAAATTAGGCAATGCATGCTCGAGATTTACAATAGTACTGGTGTTGGTGGTAGCGAGAGGAAGACTGTTAGTATTAAACACCGAGGAAAAGTAATTGTTTAAGAGGTTTGCAATGTGTTGGCTGTCAGTCACTAGTGCACCGTCGCTGTTTGTTAAAGGTCCAATACCACTTTTGATCGCCTTTCTGTTGTTTATGTAACTGAAGAAAGATTTCGGATTATTTTACAGTTGGCTGCAATATTTTCTTCGTATCTACGCTTTGCCTGACCTACTAGTCTTTTTACTCGTCGCCTGGCATCATTATAAAGTCTAATGTTTTCGGGCGTGCTTTGTTCTTTCTTTAACCTGTAAAACAATTTTTTCTCATTGACTGATTGTTTAATTTCGCTATTAAACCACGGTGGGCTTTTATTAGTGTTAATTCGCTTCTCGCACAAGGGGACGAATGTGTTCTGCTGAGTGAGTAAGTGATTTTTAAGGCTTAGCCAGGCTTCCTCTACGTTGCCGTCATCTGATAGTTGTATTTCTGTTAGTTTTTGTCGGATTTCTACGAAGTTAGCTCTTTTGAAATTGGGCACCTTTACTTTATTTTCAGTCACTGATGATTGAGCTTTAATGTCGACGCGCACTAATTTATGATCGCAAGAACCGAGGTGAGAGAGAGAGAGAGAGAGAGAGAGAGAGAGAGAGAGAGAGAGAGAGAGAGAGAGAGAGAGAGAGAGAGAGAGAGAGAGAGAGAATCTGACCGCAGAGACAAAGCCGTTCTTCCAATGGTAGCCTTCCTCGTCCCCTTCTGTTCCATCTTCCTACCTCCACAACCAGCGAGTATGCGCGGAGGCGAGAACACCAGCAGCTCCACCGTAAGGGTGCACTCAACCCGCAAAACTCCCGACTCGAATCACATTAAAGCTTGCTATGTAAACGCTCGTAGCCTACGTAACAAATTTGAAGACTTAGAAGTCCTCACAGCTACAAATCATTATCACATCATCGGAGTCACAGAATCTTGGATAGACACTTCTAATAGAGATTTCATTGCGGAATATAGATTACCGGGTTATACCATTTTTAGTCATGAAAGAGAGAACAGACAGGGTGGAGGCGTTATCTTTTATATCCGTGAAAACAGATATTATAACCAATGTAGACACGGTCTTCATTGAAATTAAAAATAAATCTCGTAAAATAGTAATTGGACTTATCTACAGACCGCCAAGGCAGACTCTTGATATCGACCACGCATTAAGTGAATTATTATTAGAAACAAGTAGAAGTTGCGAGGCAGTAATTGTTGGGGACTTTAACTTGCCAGTGAAAAGATGGGGTGAACCGTTGAACTGTCATACAGGGCTCGACCTGTACACAAATTTACTAGAAAGTGATTTGCATCAACACGTTCAAGAACCGACTCGGGAAAATAACATACTTGACTTTATCTTTTCAACGACAGCTGATCTAGTTAACGAAGTAAATGTTGGTCCAATTTTTAGTTCTAGCGATCACCGAACAATCACATTCAGCATCAATATGAAAGAAAGTAAAGTAACTCCTCGTAAAGAAAAGGTGCCTGATAATCAGAGAGCGAATGTCGTTGGACTCCGATCAATTCTAAATAATTCTGACTGGACTGAAATCACGGCGGAAACAGATATTGATAACAGATATTGGTAACAGACGTTCAGCTTCTAAGAAGAAACCCAAATGGTGGAATAACGAAATTCAAAATAGCCTATCTCTTAAAAAATGCGTATACAGTAGATACATATCAACTCAGAGCGAGGCTGACAAACTAGAGTTGGACAGAATTCGCCGCGAAACCAAGAAATTGATAAAACGAAACAAGAAAAATCTTGAAGAATATATAGCGGAAACAAGTAAATCTAATCCTAAATAATTTTTCAGCTATGTAAATAATAAAAAGTCACTCACTTGTGGTATCGGACCGCTTGCTAATGAAAATGGTAACCACACGAACGATGAAAATGAAATGGCTACAATCCTAAATAACTTTTTCGCATCCGTATTTACCGACGAAGATTGTTTATCACCTCAACCGCCGGAGGTTAGAAGGGTCGAAAAGATGTTAAGTGGCGTGCTCATCGTAGAAAGTGACATTTTACGCACAATTGAAAAGATAAAAGTAAGCAAAGCTCCTGGTCCAGACAAAATTACCCCTAGGGTCTTAAAAGAAATCAAACATCAAATTTGTAAACCGCTCTCCATCATATTCAATAAATCTTTAACAGCTGGGAAAGTTCCTTCGGACTGGAAACTTGCAAATGTCACACCAATTTTCAAAAAGGGGGACAAGTCTCATCCAGGAAACTATCGACCAATTAGCCTGACATATATTGTTTGTAAGTTAATGAAGACTATCATTCGCGACAATATGGTGAAATTCTTCGAAGAAAATAATATAATAAATAATTCGCAACATGGCTTCCGTAGTAAACGTTCGTGTTTGACTAACTTACTTGATTTTTTCACTACATTTTTGAGGTGTTCGATGAAAGCAGATCAGTAGATATCATATATCTGGATTTTCAAAAGGCATTTGATAAGGTCCCCCACCAACGATTGCTCAGCAAACTACTGGCGCACGGTATCTCGGGTAACATTCACAATTGGCTTGCGGACTGGCTCTCTGAGCGGAAACAGAGAGTAGTTCTAAACGGTGTTACATCTAACTGGCTCGATGTCAAAAGCGGCGTACCTCAAGGATCAGTGCTTGGCCCCATGCTCTTCTTAATTTATGTTAATGATATCGATGATGGGCTCACTTGCAAAGTATCAAAATTTGCTGATGACACAAAAATCGCTAGTAAAGTAACTGCGACACTCGACGAAGAAGCTTTACAATCAGATCAAGATCGACTTGCACGTTGGGCCAATCAATGGCAAATGAAATTTAACGTTGACAAATGTAAAGTGTTGCACATCGGAAAAAATATCAATCGCGTTCGGTACGTAATGAATGGCCAACAACTTTCTGCAGTAAGTAAAGAAAAGGATCTTGGAATCACTATATCAAGCGATTTAAAGCCCGGTCAGCATTGTTCAGAGGTAGTTAAAACTGCAAACAAATTGGTCGGCTTCATCGGACGAGTCTTTAATAATAAATCGGAAAAAGTAATATTAAAACTGTATAATTCGTTGGTTCGACACCGTCTAGAGTACTGTGTACAGTTTTAGTCTCCCTACTACAGAAAAGACAGAAAAGTTGGAACGGGTTCAACGAAGAGTAACAAAGATGATTCCTAGGTTGAGAAATTTGTCATATGAACAAAGGCTTAAAGAAGTAAATTTATTCAGCCTATCAAAACGAAGAATGCGAGGCGATCTAATAGAAGTGTTTAAAATGTTCAAAGGATTCGGTGATATTAATGCGGAAGATTACTTTACAATTGATCGATCAAATAGAACAAGAAGAAATCACAATTTGAAGATAAGTGGTAAAAGATTCTCGTCGCACGAAGCTAAACACTTCTTCTTCAATCGAGTTGTTAATGTTTGGAACTCTCTACCTTGTGATGTCGTTGATAGTATAACAGTTAAGGCCTTCAAGAATAGATTAGACAAGTGTTTTGAATCCAACCAGCAACTAATATATTACTCATTGTCGTAATAACGTTAAGTTCTTTCGAATACTGGTGTCCTTGTCCGCTTTTATCGCCCGGTTAGTGGTAGTAGTAATGGTAGTTCTTTCCTCTTTCCTACATAAATTCCATGCAGTTTTTCCATGCTGCATGGTTCTTTTTCCTTTCCTGCCAGCTTTGGCTGGAGGGATGGGGGGGGTGGTGTGGGGAGGAGCCTTCGCCTTTGCTGTCCTTCATCTTCCACCTTTGATTAGATAGTTAGTGTAACTTGTCACAAACAACCTCGTAAGGACCAGCAGGTCTGCTGTTGTTTGTTCTTCCTTTGTGTTTCTTTGTGACACACGGAACCGCGTGTACGCAATTCGGTGGTGCTCGCTAATGTGAGTCTTGGCCTCGTATACAGAAGGGACAGATAAACTTGCATTTATTTCTTTATATGTTACACGCTTTGAGGAGGCTGAGTTAATAATATTAGCTTTTAGCTCTCTAAACCCTTCATCAGTGTCGTCAGTTACCCTGTTCAGCAAGTCATCGATGTATATCCAAGTCTGATAATTATTCTCCATGACAGTATTTACTGATAAAACTAATGGGTCATCCTCCATTCTTTGCCTTACACGCCACATCTTAGAGAAGAAGCTTCTCTGCCTACTTCTAACTAAGGAGTGTAAAGGAGGATAGCCAGACTCAACATAGCATACATCATTGCACGTAGTTAACTTTACGTCAAGTAATTTTTTTAGTGACCAATTGTACAGCTTTTTTTATCGGCCTAAGGTCTGCATTCAGCCAGGACTCGCACCCGTATAAAATAGTTGGCACCAAGCAAGCCTCAAATACACGTTTTTTAACACGAAAAGGAATGTCATTATTCTTATTTAAAAAGGACACAAATTTGATGACGTGAGGCATCTTGGCATCTGCATGAGTTCTGACTGACGACGATACTGAGCCATCAGCAGTGAACGGGGAGCCCAGGTACACATACTGAGCACACCGCTCCACCACCAAGCCGTCGATGTGCATTGGCTCGTTGTCCTCGGGGGTGCCGTGTATTACAAAAAAAATTGGTCTTTTACTCGTTTACTTTCATCCCATACTCGCTGCTCTTGTCAAGGACTTGGCCTTTCTCTCCTCGCATCGCCTCGCGCGCCGCTCCTAAGTCTATATATAACAAGTCAAGTCAATTTTCTCCTTATTTTTTAAAGTAGCGCGCATGGGCGGAGCAACAGGCGGAGTCAGCAGTGACGTCACTTGGCCCAACAGTTGGCGCGCGGCACTGGTGGTGGGCTGACGTGCGTCATAGAGGGTGTTCGCCATCCTTGATTTTTTTTTTCGGCGCGTGATCAGGCAAGCCAGTGGCCACTTTAAGGAAGAAAATGCCTTATTATTGTATTGTGCGTGAGTGCAGTTCTAATGCCTACAAGCGGCAAGAGAATATCAGGCTGCATCGCTTCCCTAAGAATGAGTTTCAGAGAGAGAAGTGGATAGCAGCCTGCAGTCTAGAAAATAGGAACACTAAAAATGCAAGAATCTGCAGTTTACATTTTAAACCAAGTGACTATGAAAGACACTTAAAATACGAATTGCTAGGCCTTCCAATACCATATACTCGCAGAACTCTGAATGCTGATGCTGTACCAATGGTTCAACGCTCAACACAAGGTAAGCTTTATTATTAATAAAATTATATTATTTTCGCATTATAGCATGATATTGTATTGTGTATACTTGGCGGGGTGATGATAATAGCACCATATATGTCAATAAAGTAGTTTTTTGTAACCTTATCTAAAAAACTAGTTACGTAGAGAGAGAGAGAGAGAGAGAGAGAGAGAGAGAGAGAGAGAGAGAGAGAGAGAGAGAGAGGGTGGGGGGGGGGCGGCGACGGTTCGGTTTGGATTTAAGTTCATGTGGGTAGCAAGTGCATGTCACCCTCTTTCCTCTCCCCCCCCCCCCCCCATGTAGGAGATAAAGAAGGGGGTGACTTTTAATATTAGTATAGATTCAAACGAGAGAGAGAGAGAGAGAGAGAGAGAGAGGGGGGGGCGGCGGCGACGGCTAGGTTCGGATTTAAATTAATGTGGGTAGCAAGTGCATGTCACCCTCTTTCCTCTCCCCCCCCCCATGTAGGAGATAAAGAAGGGGGTGACTTTTAATATTAGTATAGATTCAAACGAGAGAGAGAGAGAGAGGGGGGGGCGGCGGCGACGGTTAGGTTCGGATTTAAATTCATGTTGGTAGCAAGTGCATGTCACCCTCTTTCCTCTCCCCCCCCCCCATGTAGGAGATAAAGAAGGGGGTGACTTATAATATTAGTATAGATTCAAACGAGAGAGAGAGAGAGAGGGGGGGGCGGCGACAGTTGGTTAGGTTCGGATTTAAATTCATGTTGGTAGCAAGTGCATGTCACCCTCTTTCCTCTCCCCCCCCCCCCAGGTAGGAGATAAAGAAGGGGGTGACTTTTAATATTAGTATAGATTCAAACGAGAGAGAGAGAGAGAGGGGGGGGGGGCGGCGGCGACGGTTAGGTTCGGATTTAAATTCATGTGGGTAGCAAGTGCATGTCAAGTTTCATGATCCTTATTGGTTTAGTTACATAGTCTGTTTACTGTATATACTTAGTTACCAGTGATGACATTAACAGTAGTGGGAATACAGGATTTTTTTATGGAAATAATTTGCTCATGTGGCTTCAGGAAGCACATAAAATAGCCCAATATAAAAAGAAAATTCTCGGGAAGGCTTACAGCGCTCCCCCCAGCCCCCCCCAGTACCAATTAATTTCATAAAGTTATCTCTTACAGGGACACCAGATCAAGAGGCTAACACAAGATGTGGATCTCCACCTGATGTGATTCATCCTGTGCAAGAAGGCGGCACACATTCAGGTGGGTACTGGCACTATTTTCTCTTCTTTTATTTATGTTCTTTGAAGAGAGAGAGAGAGAGAGAGAGAGAGAGAGAGAGAGAGAGAGAGAGAGAGAGAATACCATAATTTTTGTACCAAGAGAGA